>NC_060149.1:292215265-292516827 GCF_021461385.2 Schistocerca piceifrons | reverse complement strand
TCCCAAGTGGTGACTGTTTCTTGAACTTTGGTTCATAGGGCATATAACATTGTTGATGATGGCGGTCTGCAGGAATAGCTTTTTCATTTAAAAGTTGTTTTTGGAGCAAATGGGTAATCCCCACAACAAATACACTATGTGCTATAGATAAAACTTAAGGTGAACTTATGGAATAAGAAGTTGAAGTAGAGAGATTTAAATCCACAGCTTTCCTGCTGTATGTGGGAAGTATATTGCGATAAATTGGGGAGATACTCACCAAGCTTTAAGTTAATGCCATCTTCAACTGTTCTGTGAAGACACCAGCACATTTTGTTCTTGTCACAGATGAGTTTACGCCCCACAAGGCTAGGATTTACAAGATAATCTTTGACTGAGGCATTTCATACATAGGTCACCTAACAAGTATAGTTCATGAGAGAGATGCACAGAACATTGTAAGTACACCAGGCTCTTGCAGACCAATGAATCAGCTGTGGCAGAGAACTTCAGTGGCAGTGGCCACTCTGTGTTGTGTGAATGTCAAAATTCTTGATGCAGTTTCATCAATCTAGGACTCGGTAGAAAGGAAGCAGTGTAAATTCATTTGGCAAATGAGGTAATTAATATATATATCATAGTTTCATTGTAGCCATAGCATGGAATCCAGTATTTTCTCTGATCAACTGATGTTGCTGCAGTGTAGATCCTATTGATGCATCAATATCCTCACATGTATTGACCACACAGTCAATTCATACAAAGTTCTTTGCCACTGAACATCATTTCTGGCCATTGTTCATCTGTGGTTGCTTGCACAGTAGCACAGCCCTCACATTTCAAAGGATACACACAAGCACTATAGCCTTTGTTTGTTCAATTGAAGATGGCCAAAAAGTATACAGCTGAAATATTAGTTGAAGAAATGGATTTTCTGCATATGCATGCATGAAATGTAATGGATGAACCAGTGCTTTGTCTAGGTCAGCTCCTTAGCTGTTTTCAATAAGATCTTCACCCAATAATCTTACCCAACTGGAAATGACTACACAGCAGGCATTCTTATGCAGGCAACATTTGATAGTTTTTATTGTTTTAGTCTATTTCGGGAGGAATAATAATACTATCTGGAGATATAATAGTCTGAAATAACTTCACAGCTGGGCATTTAGTGGATACTTCCAGAGTTTTACATTGTTGTTCCCTCAAGTCCTTTTTCGTAGTATGTATCGGCTCTGTCTTGTCATACCTATTGGAACAAGAGAATAGTATCCCTCAAGGCCCCCTCTTAAGTGTGTATTTGTTTCCTGTTGTTATAAGTGCTATACTGTCCATATTAGTGTGCCCCATACAAAACAAGGCTTGTCCAATCTTGGAACAGTATTAGCAGCCATAAGACTAAAAATTCATGATGGTTAGGAGGCTGAAGGATTGAAAAGCAACTACTAGATAGTAGTTGCTTTCCATGTAAGATGCTTTATGTTGGTTTCACACATTTTTCTATGCTTTTAACCTATGATAACCAGCCACAGGTCTTGGTGAGCAGACAGATCTTATCTTAAGACCATTCATGGTTAAGAAACAGTGTATAGGTTTACAATGGCTGCTACTAATTCCAGCCAAATACTTAGACTCTGCACTGTGGCTCCTGAGCTGCAACTTGTCACATATTTATTTAAATGTAATAACACTGTAAAGTATGTTACCTTTACAAAATTCATCCATATACTGTAAATTTGCTCACCTGTTCATGAAATGAAATTTTGCTAATTGTACATAAGCACCAAAGCCTTTTCAGATTCACGCACAGTACGATGGAGCAGCCAAATGTGTGCTTCTAGTTAATTTTCTTAATAAATGTGTAGTTCCAACCCTAGGTTGCTTCAGATGCCCAAAGTAATTTTGAATGTCAAAAAGATTATAGTGACTAAAGAATATGGTGAAGACTGGTATTAGGCAATTTCTGTCTCAGATTAGATATTTGGCTCGCTATTGACATAGAGGATGAGCCCTAAATGTCATCTGTAATGCCCTGTATTAGCTTGATTGCATAATATACATCAGTTGCCAGTGATCTTACAGCCTAATTTATCAGAAATTGGCTAGTCATTATGAATAATAAATAATGTAAAGTGCAACTGGTTGCATTAAATAAAATAAATGATATCTGGTGATATCACAATTAAATGATGTAGTTGAGTAAGAAAATTTTAACTGAAGCGATTGGTTTATTCATTCAGTAGCTCTTTCAGATAATTAAATATGGTGGTCATACATAAATTATTTAAATAATTAATATAAAATAAATCTCACAGTGCATCTTGCTATAGTGCATTTATATGAAAATGTATCATATTCTCCAATACTAACTTCGTAAAGCTCAGCTCAACAACACATCTCAAGTACTGGAGTTCCACATCACATGAACATTTTCAAAGTCACAACAATTGTTAAAGTATTTAATGAGACCGCATGCTGAACACGTTAAACCATCACTTGAAAACTGTTCTTACAACTCCCCAAACGTACTGTTTCTTCACTCATCCAACTTGAATTCGCCTTTTCACACCATACACTTTCAGATGGTTTCTAGACGTATGCGACCGCTTATAGGTCCATGCCAGTGGGCAACAGTCTGTCTCCCTTCCAATTACAGTTTTTCTTAAATCTAACACGTAATAAAATGGAATGTTTAACAATATGGACCTCTACATTTGCCCTATAGTATTAAAATAAAAGTATTTAAATAATATAAAAGTTCATTTCTTTCAGTTTCAAACATGTTATAGCAAGAACAAACACGATTCATGGAACATAGTACTTTATAGACCAACATGTAAGATGCAGGTTGTGAGTATAAGTGAACACATTGACTGGACAACAATAATACAGCGTAAAGAATAGTCCAAGCACTCGTACCAAGGGCCAACCCAGGTGGCCTATATAAGTGGGCCTGTGAACTGTATGGACACACGCTCTCAGAAATCAAGTGCGTCATTAATGAAGGTGCATTACTCATCCCATCTAGTGGATGGGAAAACCACATACATAAAAAGCACTGGCAGAGATTACAAGCCACAGAAAACACCAATGACAGCACTGAAATCCTTAATAGCCCAACAACGGGAGTTGATGTACTCTGTGGCAGGCAGGCATTGGCAAGTAGGGGCGGAAGTCGTGAGTGGGTTGCTCTGCACGCCATCCCCCACTCATGAGATCATGAGAGGCAATAAGGTGGGACTGGGGACAGCATCTCCATAGCAACGCCCTCTTTGAGGTTGGCATCGTTGAGGACGTCTAAGACAACAACCTCACAAGATCCAGCAATGAAGACTGCAGTGGGGGCTGCCGCGGTGACAGCAGTCAGAGTGTGGGCTAAGTCAAGAACCCCAGACAGTGACCCCATCTGCTGTGTGAACCAGACCGTCAGACACACAGAAACAAGCGTTGGCAATGATGGGGATGAGGGAGGCGGTGGATCATCTGGAACAGGCTCTGCCATCCACAACCCCAGCCAGTCAAAGTGATGGGACGTACACCCGTCAGGGCTGCCAACGACACGCAGACACCAGCTCCAGCGATGCTCAATGATGGCTGGAACACAGTTCGGCCGACAGCCGAAACCACAAGCCCAAACAGCTGCACCCGGATGAAACCGTTGCGGAGGTAGCAACACAAGCGGATGTGGTGGCGGATGCAGCAGGTGAAGGAGTGTCCATGGTTGGCATCCACGGGCTTTTGTCCCCCACTGGAATGAAACTTTATGAACTAAAAAAGGGTTAAAGCAGCTTCAGGGGACTTGTCAGATACATACTTCCGCATCTGAGTTTTAAATGTCCGAACCATGCATATTGCCCCACCATTAGACTGAGGATGAAACAGGTGAGCTGCGAGATGGTAAACACCAGTAACCTGACAAAAAGATGCAAATTCTCAAGAAACAAACTGGGGTCCGTTGTCAACAACCCCTGGTACACGGAAGTCCCTAATTTACAGAAAGCTTAGACAGGGCCAAAATAGTGACCACCATGGATGTGGCCGGGCAACGTGCCACATAGGGAAACATGGAATAGGCATCCAGTAAAATGAGCCAATACCGATTTAGGAAGGGCCCAGCAAAATCAACATGTAGATGCTCCCACGGGCACTGTGATGTTGGTCAGGGGGAAAAAAGACACCGACGGGGCCACCTGTTGCTGAACACAGTGAGTGCAAGCACTGTAAAACAGTGATGTAATGATCTGTGCTCTGCCAATACACACGTCAGCAGGCCGAACCTTTGGTGTGAGAGGTCTCCCAATGACCGACATGCAGAAGCAGCAGTAATTACGGTACAAGGAAGTGAGAGTCACAACCTGGGGAGCAGTATCCTTCGTAGCTAAAATAAAACCCCATCAAATCCAGAAAGGCAGTGTTGGAGGGAGAAAGAGTTATGCAAGGGATCTGCGGCACAGCCCGGGCGTTTTTCTTGTCAACCGTGCTGCACGAAAGAGGACCCGATTAAGTACAGGATCCAAGGTGACGGCCAATGCTGTTGTGGCACTAGTGATGGGAAAACTATTGATTGCATTTTAGTTCTCAGTATATACATGGAAACAAATTAACTCATCCTGATCAAACACCAGGGCCAGCTGATCGGAAGGCAAGAAAAGGTATTGATGTTTGTGTCTTTCGCTGTCAACCAGTAATGGATCTGATAATGATAACGGGTGAGGAAGAGATCCCACCACTGCAAACAACGTGCTGCCTTGTCTGGCACAGAAGCTGAAGGGTTAAAAAGAGCAACCAGTGGCTTGTGATCCATGATTCAATGGCTCGACCCCTGTGTGAGAAACCTCAAAACCTAGGAACTCAGTTGACAGCTGAAAAAATTTAGATTTGGCAAGATTACACTTGAGGCCCGCAGACTGCAAAACCAGAAACGACGATTGGAGATTGCTAAGGTGGTCTTCGGTGGAAGAACCTGAAATGACGATATCACTGGGTATAGCTGCTGTCAGCTGTTCTAAAAAATGCTGAAAAATTGCAGGTGCACTAGTGCTGCCAAAAGACAAGGGTTGATATTGGTATAGGCCAAAAGGTGTATTGACACCAAGAAGGTGTCCAGTGGCCTCATACAAGGGGAGCTAGAGGTATGCTTCTGGCAAATCAGTTATGAAAAAGTAGTGGCTGCCTGACAGTTTCGTTAGATAGTCATCATGGCGGGCAGAGAGTATGTATCTATCACCGACCATGCATTAATCTTGACACTAAATTCGCTGCAGAGACAAAGCTTACCCATCTCCTTCTTAACGAAGAGGGGAAGAAATAGGCTGAATGATGGTGATCAATGTCAAATGGTCTAATACAACCTTGACAGACACATGCAGTTTGACAGGCACCTGTTGCACCCAAAAAAAAAAGAAAGCAGACTGACTCTTTCATGGTAATTTGGGCCTGAAACTCACTACCACAACCTAGTCCTGAAGAAAATGGCGATGAAAACTATGAGCAGAGGGGCTTCAGTTGCTGATACAGAACTTGATCTGACACTAAATTTACCTCTTTGGCAATGGAGAAACCAAAAGTATTAAACACATCTAACCTGAACAGGTCTGTGTTACAGGAATGATCCACAACAAGGAAGCTGCAAGGGCAAACAACAGGTTTGTGAGAGACAGGATCGGGGAACTGACCTAGGCTCAAAATCTGCTGTTTATTGTAGCTAACAAACTTCCATGAAACCTATGTGAGGGGAGGGGGCCCAAGTCCATGTATGTTTGCGCGTTTACTAAAGTCACTGCAGCTCCTGTGTCCATTTGCATTTTTTGGGGTTTATTAAACATACACAAGTCAATAAATAATTTGTTTGGGGGAACAGTCATTGTATAGATACAGTTAATGCCCATTGGTACTACTGTGTCCACCACGTTTTATGAGGAACCATGCACCGATGCAGCGCGGCCTTTCTTCAACACTTGTTGCAAACTGCCCAATGTGTAGGGCATGCAACACACTCATGTTGGACAAAGCAATACGAGCAAGACAGAAGGGAGGCCACGTGGCCGCTGATGTGATGTGGCCTGTTGCCGCTGTGGTCTTTAACGACGCTGCCCCATGCAATGGTGAGTTGAAAGTTGTACTGTGGAATGGCTTCCCTGTCATCCTGAACACCTGCAGTGTGCCTAACGGGTTGACTGAGCAACTTCTGATACCTCCCCCCCACACAGCAATCTGATTGCCTGCAGCCCATGATACTTTGAAGGACAGTGCTACATTGAGCACATCCGTAAGGGTCAGATTCTCACATTGAAGTGCATTTTCAAAGACTTCCTTATCTGGAGCTAGACGAATAACAACAGTATTACTTTTAACAGTGTAGGATTCGTGGTGGGTACTAGTGACAAATTCACAATGACGGCCCAGCTTGTGTTATTCTGCAACCCATGATTTGTTAGGTTGATTTGGGAATTTTTGACAACGGTAAAATTCTACGCCTATCACAATTTTGCATTGTGAGTGAAGGTACATCAGAATGGTACCAGACAACATGAATATTACATCCAATAATTTATTATAAATAATTAATAGTGTACATCTGCACAGTGTGGTATTAAAGAAATAATTAATAACTAGAATGCATGGATGGTTGATGATGAAAGTATCATGCTGGATTCACTGATTGTGTTCATGCGGAGAACGTGATTATCTGACACTGCTGTGCACTACGTCTATGCTATAACTTAATAATGGATTGATTCTGGCTGTTTAGCATTCACAGCCGATAACTGAAATGCAATGCTACAGTTTGCTACAACATCTGTTGAGATGGTGTTAACATAACAGAAGTTTCAGTTTTTAATGCTGGCCAAGCATCTTGTCTGTCACTGTTCCCTTAACGAGCATGGAATTGCCTACTTTGTGCCAATCTCACAGTGTATCTTTTTCAGCCCACTGCTTTAAAATGGAAATTTCCTGATGCATAAATTCTTTCTGTGGGTAGAGCACCCACCAGTATGTGATACTTGTGTACTAATTACAGCATGCCACATTTGCTGTTAATTGAGATGCTGTCTGTTTTGGCCGAGTGTGGTATAGGCTTTAAGATTTTATGTTATGTTTCATCTCTGTACTAAAGTTCTCAAGTGTTTACTCATGGTGACTGGCTCACCGAGCAACTGTATAGGGATTAGTCAGCCACTATTTCAGATTCATTATTTTAATTAATCACAGTTAATTTTCCTTGATATTCTTCAGGCATATTTCATATGTTGGAACCCCTGCCCCTGTGAACAAAGGACCTTACCGAGGTGGTGTGGCTTCCATGTCTCAACGATACTGAGAGCAATCACAGTGAGGGGGTATCTGTGCAGAGTCCTGACTAACTTATGGTTTCTTTAAAGGGGCAGCAGCCTTTTCAGTAGTTGCAGAGACCATGGCGTGGGTAATTCAATGATTTTGCCTTGAAACATTAGCCAGCATGGTCTTTCTACGTTGATACGGCAAATTTCTGAAAGAAATGGGAAAACTACAGTCATTATACACTGACTGACAAAAATGGCAAATCATCCAGAAGATTTGTACAAGTGCACACCACCAGTGGGTATGAAATGATTAGAGTTGCTATTCTCTGTGACAGTTGGAATGGCGACCAGAGTGCGTTAATAGTGCTTGCATTTAGTAGTGTTGGGACTAGGCCTTGTAAGGTATACAAGGGGTGTGAACTAGAGATTAGAAAGGAGCTGTGTATGCCACATTTGAACTCGCCAGTGGGTCCTGTGACGTCATCTCCAAACTCACCGTCTCTTTACGCCCGGAGGCTCAACTCACCATTTCCGTGGCTGCCTGTGTAACTGAAAATGCGCCACTTGAATCTGCTGTCAGATTCAAGTGGACTATTGCAGTGTAGCAAGGAGAGAGGGACATCATGAGTTCACTAATATAAAAGAGGACTTGCAGTGTCATTGCTGCTATTTACACTAATGCTGGGCGTGATGATTATTAATATACTGCTCAGTCAACTGTAAATATTATTCTGTCTATGTATTCATTTATATAATTTGAGTGTGTGTGTGTGTGTGTGTGTGTGTGTGTGTGTGTGTGTGTGTGTGAATTTTAATATGTTACAGCTATTGTCCTATATTATGAATATTTTCTGGTAATTGATTGTCTTCTTCATTTTTTTTTCAGTGTATCCCCCAAGGCGAGCTGCTAGAAATTTGGATGATTTCTACTACAGCACAGCTCCACAATCTCCGGTTGACTCTGATTATCATGAACATCAACTTTCTTCTCCAGTTACGATGAGCCCTCCTATTTTAGAATTTCCAAGTCATCGAAGGCATGATTTACATGCTCATCATGGCCCCCTTTATAAACCTGTTGGTGTAAGAGCAGACACAGCCCAAAGCTCATCACGTATTACACCCCAAGGTAGCCCAGTCTCACATACAAATCCACTTCTTGTTACTGGTCGTAATTTCCACCCTGTTAATTTATCAGAGGCTGGTGGTGTTTATTTTACAATTGGTGATCATGTTAGTGATAGTACTCAAACTGAAGGTGCTTCAGGGTTTACACATGAACATGGTGAACTGCAACAGTGTTATGTGGACTCTGGACATTATTGGGTTCCTGTGGATAATACACAGTCATCTTCAGGCCAGGCTTTCCAAATCCAGACAGGATTGGGAATAGGGCTTCCAGGATTCAGGAGAGTGTCTTCTGCTTCTGGAAATCTTCTTCACTTGGCACATGGCCCACCTCAGCTAATTTCTGCAGTAGGTCCTACTGGTTACTATTTCCAGCCTGCCCCAACACCTTTACTCAGAGCAGGGATGAGTATTTCACAAGGAACTCAGCGACGGGGATCTCTTGAAGAGTCTTTACAATCTGGATCACCAACTTTCCTCCATTCCACACCATCAAGCTCTGTCAGTTCAAGTCCAAAGTTTTTTCACACCCATGTAACTGAAGATAAGCACGACCCTCACCTAAGGTTTGATGATACCTTTTAGCATACAGATTAAGCCATATTTTCGATATTAATTGGCTGACACAAATGACTGCTCATTTACTGAAGTTGACTGAATTTAGAAATAATATTCAGTGTGAGTTAGTCATAAATTCCTAAAGTAAATTACTTTATATTAAATTTTCAGTAGCTCTACTGCGCATGGGTAGAGTGTGTACACATTGCAGATAAAAATGAATAAAATAAAATTTGTTATTCTGTTGAATTTAGTTTTGCTTTTCTTACAACCACTCCTGTTTACTCTCCTGTTATAAAACCATAGCATTCTGTGAAACTGTTGTCTCCAAATTATAAATTTATGTAAAAAGAGTAGGAATAACACTATCATATTACATTATATCAGTCTTTCTGTCGTGTCCGTTTGGATGGCTTTCGTTGAATTCAGTTCTTCATGACCTACTCATTCTTCCATACTGCCTTGAATCCTTTCTCACCCCAAACATATTCCTTCATTTTGACCCCCCCCCCCCCCCAGTTTTCCTTCTGTTGTCAGTTTATGAATGTTCGTAGTTGCTGTGCTTAAATTTCCATTCTTGACTTGTGATTAAAGTTGTAGTGTCTGTTTATCATTCATTTTGTAGACTTTTAGCAACTATTATTGTTTGCATTATACTGATATGCCAGGATAGTACATTATATCAGACTGTTTGCTAACATATTTCTTCCTTCCTGTCGTAAAATCCAGGCTTCCACATCTGATGTTTCATCCTTGGTGACTTTAGTAATATGGGCATTTGGCTGTGATCTAAGTCATATCATTGTGCTTAACATATCAGTGCAGAATATGTTTATAAATGCATGGATTTAACCGAAAATAAAAGCACAGGAAAAAAATTTATTCAGAGTTAATTATAAATTCCAAGCAAAAGCTATACTCACTGTTTTGGCATAAATTTTGCAATATACAGTGATGATCAGCCAAAGAACCTATAATGTTAATTAAATAACAGTGCTTCAAATTATGCAGTTTAATTTATTAGTTTGTTTATTTCATAACTTTTTTGCATGTGTTTCTTTTACTAACTTTGATAAACCCTATACATTAAATCAAAGTGAACTCTAAGTGATGTTCCTGGTTTTGGACAAAAAATTAAGGAACCACATAAAGAAATTGTCTGTTTACTATGTTTCACCACATTTTATCATATGGAATCTTTATTATTTTCTTATTTTCTACAGTTGAATGCACTATACGCTTCTCTCAAAGAGTTGAATTTCAAGCTTTGGATTTCTCCTGTAGAGCATGATTTTGGCCTTAGATAAGGGTGTCCATTTCATTTTTATTATAAAATCGAACATTTAAAAAATTTAGAAAAAACCTTGGACAATTAAGGAGAAAATGGGATGCAAATTGCCTTTGCAGAAATTAATGAACACCTTTGCATCATGCACTCAGATGATTCCAAAAAACTTTACAGTCATTGTTCTGTACCCAAAAAACTTTACAGTCATTGTTCTGTACCCTTTTCACGTTTTAAGTATTTTACCAAGAAGTGTATATTGTTTTGACATTTTTTCATAAAAGTGAGCACATGATATGCCATCAAAGAGCCATCATTTTGAGAAAGAGCCATGCCTTTATTGTTTCAACTTTCATTCCTTTTTGCCCATCTGATCACAGTGAGTTCACTAAGGAAAACACTCAGACATTCCATAATTTCTCCATTACTGATGGTAAAAACAAGTTCACTTTTTAGATTATTGTTAAAATTACACTTTCGTTTTGGCATAATCAAACAGTGATAGCATAGATTTAAAAGTCTCATATCCAAAATAATGTCTTAAGAGTGCTTACCACAATGGAAATGGGAGTTCTTACTATCTAAACCAATCAAAAATGCAACTTAACATGAAATGGTATGATCAACAGTGCAAAACATTAACAGTAAATAAAGAATGTAGAGCAAGTTGTACAAGTGTCACTTCCTAGTGTATATACTTGTGTAGTAAATTGTTATTATAAAACACTTTAGCCATGCAGAATCACAAAAAAGTGGGACATTTGATTGCCCTCAATAAAACTTTTGGGACTGTGGGACATCATGGGGGGAAAAAACTGGACTGTCCCAGGAAAAATGGAACAGATGGACACCCTACCTTACAGCAATCATTTCTTCTGCTGATACTACGAGGGCATGCTGAAAAGTAATTCCTCCAATTTTTTTATGTGAAAACTATTAAAGGTTTTTAAATAAAAGAAACATTATTAACATTCTACATCTTTATTGTACATGTCCACATGTTTGCAGCCCCCTGCTGATGGAGGGCTCCAAATTGTAGCATGTAACATGGGCGGGGTGTAACTTAACTATGTCAGTGCATGAGAAACAGCTTGTTGTAATCAAGTTTTGAATTCGAAGAGTCTGTCCACACACACAGAGCATCCTCTCTGTCATGACAATGCCAGAACACACTCAAGCACAGCAACATTTGCAACAATGTGATGCCTTGGATTCACTGTAATTGATCATTCTCCATTGAATCCTTACTTAGCCCCTTCCAATTTTCGTCTGTTTCCAGAACTTGAAGAACACATTGGAAGACTTCATTTTGATAGTGATGAAGCAGTTTAGGTACAGGAGACATTACGGTTCCATCAACAAAGTGAAACATTCTACAGTGATGGTATCAACAAACTGGTCTCTCTTTGGGAGAAATGTGTGTCTCCAGGCTGACTATGTTGAGAATTAAATATTTGACATTAAGCAGGAAAGCTGTAGTATGCTAATGAAGCTTGTTTTATTTAAAAATCTTTAAGAGTTTTCATGTAAATTTGTAGGCATTACTTTTCAGCCTGCCCTCATATTCTGTAGATTTTCAATGGCCTTTGCCATTAGCCAGCACAAAATTCTATTTTTCCCCCCTTCTCGGTGTTCTTTACAATCTTAGCATAGCATATTTTTTGGATTGTTGCTGTGCACACATTTTTCTATGAGTAAGATTCTGCTCTAGAAATACTGTAGTGGAATATTTTGTCAAATACGTTAACTCACACATGGATTCATTATGGAATTAATTAGAAATTGGATCTCAAAGACCAGCAAGCAAACAATTAGATGACCATCACTATGTTTCACATACTTTATAATCCAGTTGTAGTTGTTGTCTTGATTCAGTCTTGCTGCACATATAAGTGTTCATCAGAAGGAAACCTATTGGACTTAGATTCTGCAAACCATACCTTACATTACAACTATCAGAGTTCTTTACCTTGACAGCTGTTATCAAATGCTATTTTTATTATGGGTGTTTTATCTATATACAGAGGCAATTTCACCTTACTACTTCAATCAGCCAGCTACATTTCATGCAATCTCTTAATAGTCAATGTCAACAGTTCTGTTTTGCCTGGCATGGAAACTTACTTTAAGCATGTTTGTCAAGAAAGGATCCTTACAACTTCTCTGGAAATTTGTGAATTAAATTTACCAGAGTTTTACAAGATCTTTCACATTTCACAAGTGTTAGCTTTGTTTTTTGCAGTTTCTTAATTGCATTTTGAACATGTTTTCACAAAACATGAAAATCTAATATGATCCCGATCCAATCACTGAAACATCATTATTTCCACATTCAAAACATATGCTTGCATCCATCTTCATTAATGTGTTTTTCTCTGACTGTAAAGAATAAATATAAAGGGACTAATGTACTTTCCATGCTCACACAATGCTTCAGTTTCGATCAGTTTCCTGTGATTCTCTTTCTTTCATTTCATATGGTTACTGGAGTTAGTATTTTATTTGAAACTGCTAATGTTTATTGTCCATTGTGTCAGAAGCAAGATCATCAAATGTAATGAGTGAGAAAGTTCAATGTCACTCTCTTGGCCAAGGTGCTGCTTTACAGTGAGAAATTGTTTGTGTGTCAGGATAGCTATTTCAAGGAAGAAGAGTTGCTGCAGTTTTGAATGAAGATAGAAACATGTAAAACATGCCAAGAGAATGTTAGAGAAAGATGAAGAAGCTACAAAATTGTGAAAGTTGGTAACTCCGATGAAAAAAAAAAAAAAAAAAGAAATGTTGTATGGATAAGCAGATTACCAAATACATTCATTTACTGAGAATATGATGTGGTGTCAATTCTATAATTATCGTCGCAGAAGGGAATATCTGAGACTTGGCAGATTGTTGGCCACCCTTACAGAAGTATAGCACATTGTTATATGCAGTTTTTCACAACCTGGAATTTCGTTATGAACATTTCTGTGGATGTAAGCTGTCAATGAAGAAAGATGATGTGGCTGCATGGTATATTTTTCTCGATGTCAATTTTTAAGACAGATCCAGATGATGAATAACAGAAGTGTTCCTCCTTGATGAAACATGGATCTGTTCCACCCACATTCTCAAGCAAAGTTAGACAGATGCCATAACAAGAGGAATAATGGTAATGCCTTCCAGAAAGGGAGGCAGATGTAATGTTCTGCTTGCAGACAGCTTGCTAGGTTTTCTCCCAAACTGTCTCCTATTTTTTAAAGAAGAAAACAGAGACACTCTTGAAGGAATGAATTGTGATAAGTTCACTAATTCGCTAATCCCAAATAAGGAAAAAGAAACATTAACAGGTATTATTGAAAATGCTCTTTACCATTGTTTTGGTGTTGTTAAGCTACCTACTGTGGTAAAGCAAGAGGAGGAGGTCTTTGTTTTGGCTTCAACATTGGAATGTCAAAGTAAGTGAGAATTTTAAAAATGTGCTTCTCGTAGATGTAATATCACCCTATAAACCACTGTTCCCCAAATATAAAATAGATGAAGTGGCAAAAACATACAGGCGTACAGTCACTAGGCTTATCACTTCCATTTTATTCAGTTATAATTGATCTGTATCTAAATTAAAGGTTACATTATGCGCAATAATAATAGTTTATCCTGTCTATAATTTGAGCACTTTCCAATGAAACAGTTAGGAAAGTCACATCTAAAGACTTGTCAACTATCATTCCTATTTGGTGCATTCTGGAAAAATGTCTCAAAGTAAAGCAATTGTAGAAAAGTTAGCGAAAAAAAATAATAAACAAAAAAAGTGATCATTTCATTAAATGACGACTGTGAATGTGACACTCCCAGCATTTATAATAGCGACGAAAGTCATGTTTATGGAGTTTTTCCATTGTCGTCACAGAAATGTTGCACAGGCAGATTCAGCTGAATGTTTGCAGTATATGGTCAACAATGGTAAGTAGTTGTGTAGCAAAAATATATCTTTGCAAATGTTAAAATTGCAATAAGATGACAGTTATTGACAACTGAGGCGAAATGATGTTATCTCAGTATTCAGTGTTATTAAGGAAATCTCTCACTGCTTATAATATAATTGCTGCAACACTTAGTCAGTGTTCTGGTGTCACTGTTCTTCTTTCTTCCTATACCAGTAGACTTATTTAAGATACATTTTTGCATCTTGATTAACATGCAAAAATTTTAATTTGTAGGTAGTTTTATAAATGAATAGGCTGATCAGAAGATGTAGTAAAGGTCAACTGTAAACCTAACTATCACTTTCTCATAAGAAAATCAAACTGGTGACCCTGTGCTCTTGATGCACCAGAAAAACCGTATTTGTCATGAGTAGCTCAAATTATCTCATGTTAGAACTCTCTTAAAGAATTTCAATTTAGAATAGATGAAAATTTGGTTTATTCTTCAACATCATAAAAAATGCATGTTTGTAAACTTACTGTATGCCATCTTAACCCTTTCATGGGCCATGGGGGATATACTTCCCTCTAAATATATTTCTGTACAGTGTTTATGGGAATATGTGTTACCACTTCTGTTTGCTCCTGGCATCTAGTGGCAGTGTGCTGCACCAGCCTTCAGGACTGTGAGAAGTATATATCCCGCAAAATAACAGTGTTTTAATGGTTACTGGGAAGTATGGGTACCACCAGTGTAGTTTCTGGAAGAGGCCTGGGAAGAATATTTACCAAAAAATTATGCTGTCATTTGTGGTCCTTGAGAAGCATAGTTGCCACCAACTTAGGGGTATTCCAAAGCTTTTGGGAATGTGTCTTACCACCTCTGTCTATGTCTGACATTTTGTGGTAGTATACTGCACCAGGTCTATAAAAACTTCCACAACAACCAGTGTCTGTTTGTCACGGAATCACTACTGTTGTTGTAACACATTGCTTCACTTCTGCAATATACATTATTATGACCTGCATCAGCTCATACCATTACTGTGAAATAAAGTTTCAAGAATAGTTTTCACATTGTGGTAAGTAAACTTTAATATCGGTAACAAATATTTTTTAAACAAAGTAAAAGAAAACATTAAATAAAAACAGAAAATATTGTTCATTAATTTTTTTACATGTAATGGCAACACTTAACAGCTCACAAAAGGTCAGTGGGATATCCATTTACTCCCACAGTTTTAATACCCCCAAAGGTGCCATGGTGGTATATGTACCACCTCAGTTTTTTGCCGTAAACCACAGAATAAAATTATCAAAAAATAAATATTATTAGTTGATCAAAATTCTAATAGGATACCAAAAAAATTATCTTCGCTGAGTTGCTACAAAAAAAGCGCCTGCGAAAGAGTGAAACATTTTTGCCAAAAATAAACTAAAATGGAAACACAGTGCATCTCTTTCAGAACACACTGATATCAGTTCCATCTTTGTACATTTAATAGGTCACAAGTTTAAATGAAATGCAAGGTTACTTGCGTGTTTCATGTGGGATCTGGGAACTCTGTCTCCACATGCTCCTGCTGAAGTACCAATCCTAAAATAATTTTTGAAGTGAATCTATTTACAGTACTTTTCCAGACAAAATGAAATTAAATTATAAAGCAATTCTTTATTTTCTCTGCTACCAGTATCTCTATTTGGAGTAACACATTACAGCACATACTTCACACCACAATGTTCACCACTCACACTTTACACTTAAAAAGTCATTGTAGCTACTGCCATCTGCACATAATAATCCTTCACCATTCTGGTTGCATCTAAGCTGCTCTAAATGGTTTTGTTGTAAGTATATCACAATATTGTACAAGTCAGTGATCAACACACATGATAATGTATTCACCTTAACACTCACAACACCAGGAATTCACTTTACCTAGTAATTGCATCATACTTACATACCAAACCAATTATGAGTTATTGAATGAACAACATTTTGGATTCAGAAATTTGATACAACCATAAGGAAAAAATTTCATGTAATTTGTATTTCTGTGATTGGAAACATGTCCATGAAGCATCTTGAAAATTAGAAAACTATTTCATCTGTATGAAAATCCTTTTTATTGGACTCACGACTGCTTTTGTGGCACTACAACCAAATCTTCAGGAGAACACCTAGATCCAAACACACAACCATTATACACTGCTCAACAGAATTATGGAAACATTGCTTTGCTCAACTGCTGTTCTTCATTGAGCAATAATTGAGGTGTGGTTATGTTACCAAATTATACCTTTATCTTTCACAAATTAAGTACACAACCAGACATCATTATTACATCCCTGGTCGTTTACATAAAAATAAAAAAAATAAAAACACAAAGTGGAGACAGTCTTTCTTCCCATCACCCTGGGTGCATTTCATTGGGCTTTGAGAGCTTAAATAACATTTATGCCCTGCATGAGCATTCGTCACTGCCTGACACACATGTGGCATGCTCCATATAAGTTTACGGAGGTCGTTGTGTGGTATCAGTTTTCATCCTTCTATGATGGCCCTTGGTAAGTCTTTGGTGGAACAGGACCACCACGAACACATCTGTTAAGCATGTCCCACATAGGCTTGCTGGGGTTTAGATTGAAACTAGCCACCAGCCATTCCATTACTTCAATGTCTAAGGCTTCTCAAGACTTCCCTGCTAATGCCCATGACATAAGCTCTGGCATTTGAAGGAATTCAGGCCGCTGCCATATACATTAGCCACCACATGGTCCAACAGGATCTATTTGATGTACTGCCTGGCAGTAAGGCAACCATGGATGATGACCAGATCCATATGGCTGTCAGCACTATTACTTCCCCCCACTTTGGAAATCTTTCAATTCCCTGGGCAGGATTTGGCAGGTATTGCTCATCACAGGTCTCTGCACATGAACATGGCCATCACCTTTAATCAGAGGATCCCTGGACTCATATGTGAATAACACATTTTGTCAATGACAAAGTTGCCAGTTGACATGGAAATGGCAGAAATGGAGGAGAGTTGCAAGATGTCATGTGAAGTGGAATACTCAAACAGGATGTTTGGGTTTTAAGGTCCATTCTCTTAACTTGTTTATTACAGTCATTGGACGCAGTGGCTTCAATGGGCCTTCCGAGACCATATTGCAGTGTTCTGGCAATATCTGCATGACACTGCAACATGGAGGTGGCCAGAAATGTCTTCACACGGGGTTGTAATGCGTCAGCAACCTTGTCCAACTCGTCTTGTATACAGACTTGTCTCCCTGTAGCTTGTCCACAACCTATGGCTGACACACAGAGTGTGATTGATATCTGCAGCAACACAACCATAAGTCCATCCGTTTTGGATCAAACAGAATGCTCTTGAAACTTGGGCTGCTTTGATGTTTTCCATTGCATGTGCTTGGTTGAATATAAAGTCTGCAAATAACGACTACCATCTGCGCATTTCACTAGAAAACACTATGACAGAGGTACAGCCAATAGATTGCGGATGATATTAATTGTTGTTTACATTGAAAGTGAAGATCTCAAGCTATGCAATAAGACGACGGGTACCGGCTGTGTCAAAACAGATTTAACAAACTGCAGGTTGATACATGTGTGCTCCTAATTCTTTTGAATCGTGTATTTATCCTTTTGTATAAGTGCATAATCTTAAATGTAGTTGTAATAGAAAGCAGGTGTACCAGTTTCTTTGGCTCTTTAGTGTATGACAGTCTTAGGGCTGATCTGGATCTCCCACGGGTATTGCCCACTATTTTAACTGATAATGAGGTGAGTGTGGTTTCTGTTTTAAGATTTTGTGATGCCTGGAATTGTTCGCAGAATATTGGGTGTGAGATTTTAATGTGTCATAGTATGTTTGTCACCCATTATTTCTAAGCAGTCATCCAGCCACTCGTGTCTGTGTGGTATCAACGTTCGATACCACACTTGTTAGGGGCTGCAGTTACCGAGCGCGGTCCGTATTAGTATCGTTGGACCTGCGACCAGCATTGCTCTGCGGCTTGTATCAAGTTTATAGTGAGCTCATGTCCACTCTGGGTCGGAATGCCAAGTAGTAAAGTAGCATAGCCTTCAGCTGATTGGAAGCAACCTGCAACAAGGCACTTAATAATATATGGCCTAAGTGAGGCCTCAATAGCTATCTGTTTATAATTTTATGTATGCAGCCAAGAAGAATCCTGTACAATCAGTTAAGTACTATATACAGGGTGTTACAAAAAGGTACAGCCAAACTTTCAGGAAACATTCCTCACACACAAATAAAGAAAAGATGTTATGAGGACATTTGTCCGGAAACACTTAATTTCCATGTTAGAGCTCATTTTACTTTCATCAGTATGTTCTTCCACCTACGCTCAATGGAGCACATTATCATGATTTCATACGGGATACTCTACCTGTGCTGCTAGAACATGTGCCTTTACAAGTATGATACAACATGTGGTTCATGCACGATGGAGCTCCTGCACATATCAGTCGAAGTGTTCGTACGCTTCTCAATAACAGATTCGGTGACCGATGGATTTGTAGAGGTGGACCAATTCCGTGGCCTCCTTGCTCTCCTGACCTCAACCCTCTTGACTTTCATTTATGGGGGCATTTGAAAGCTCTTTGTCTACGCAACCCCGGTACCAAATGTAGAGACTCTTCGTGCTCATATTGTGGATGGCTGTGATACAATACGCAATTCTCCAGGGCTGCATCAGCGCATCAGGGATTCCATGCGACGGAGGGTGGATGCACGTATCCTCGCTAACCGAGGACATTTTGAACATTTCCTGTAACAAAGTGTTTGAAGTCGTGCTGGTACGTTCTGTTGCTGTGTTTCCATTCCATGATTAATGTGATTTGAAGAGAAGTAATAAAATGAACTCTAACATGGAAAGTAAGCGTTTCCGGACACATGTCCACATAACATATTTTCTTTCTTTGTGTGTGAGGAATGTTTCCTGAAAGTTTGGCCGTACCTTTTTGTAACACCCTGTATATTATTTTTTACCAACGACTTCTAATTATTTTAGTCATTGCAGATCCAGACCATGCAGCCAGCACCTTATCGACGTTACTAACAAACCTGCTGTGGTTTATATGTTTCTATTTAGCATTGGCTACCAGGCAACATTGGCGACTACTTGTTAATCATCATCATCATCATAACAGTCTGTACTGGTATTTTGTCCTTCACTTTATGTAATTATTCTGATATGTTTTGTCTGACTTTTATTCAGGGCTTTTCTGATAATCACCTCATTGTGACTGTCTTTTTAATTCTTGTGTGTGAAAGCAGCTTGGTTTTCTGATTTATTATTATTTATTATTATTATTTAATTAATATTTATTTTCACCATACTTGTCCGTATATCATCCATGCAAGGGTGCTAATAACATTTCTGTTCAGTGCCCTCACCCACAACTCGGCCCACATACACTCTTTATTTCATGCACTTTCTTATTGAAGACATTTAATTTTGTGGCATAATAATAACCTTTATTCATAATATTGTGGTATAAATAACAATAATGGTCACTATACTCTGTACTTTTGTTTGTCATTGTTTTGCAAGAACCAGGGTTTCGAAGGTGATAATGAGGTGAGGTGAAGGTTGAAATGTATTGGAAACATTATTTATGTGAAGATGAGATACTTTCAGAGTTACAAAGAGTTCTTCAGGGTGATTCAGATGGTGATGAACTTTTTTCTGACAACTCAGAAGAAGATTTTATACTGCAGACGACTATAGAAGATGAATCATCTAATAGAAGTGATACTCATTCTTCAGATATTGCAAATAGAAATATACAGTCTACTACTACTACTATTATTATTACTGCTGATAAATTAATATGAATGTATCCTTAACTAAAGATAATTTTACAGTACTTAATTTAGAATTTGTAATTGCTTTCCTATACTTTTACAGTTATTCATTTGTTTAGTTCAAAAATTATTGTGTGTTATGGATCAAGAAGATTCATATAACAGAAGAGGAAGTGATACTGTTCTTTGGAATGTAGACCAAGTGAGCCGGCCGGTGTGGCCGAGCGGTTCTAGGCGCTTCAGTCTGGAACCGTGCGACCGCTACGGTCGCAGGTTCAAATCCTGCCTCGGGCATGGCAGTGTGTGATGTCCTTAGGTTAGTTAGGTTTAAGTAGTTCTAAGTTCTAGGGGACTGATGGCCTCAGATGTTGAGTCCCATAGTGCTCAGAGCCATTTGAACCATGTGTCTGTTTCTTCATCGTCTGATGTAACACATAAAGAAGTGGCTCCTGGTGGCACAGTTAGGTCAGAATCAGTGCCCAATTCACAAGGTGGATGTTTTCCTGTTGATAACATTTTGAGAGAATCTCCTGGACCTATACCACACAAAAAGAAATGTAAGTGATGGACATTGTCTTGTTTATAGACAACTGTATAATCAAACATATTTTGAAATGTGCTATAGCAAAGCCACACAGAATACTAGGAAATGACAGTTGATCAGTGAGCACGGAAGAAATAGAAGCATTTATTGCCATTATTTATGCTTATGGAGTGTGTGAGTGGTTGTAAAAGTACAGACCTCCACAGCTTATGGTCAGACTCCTGGGAGCTAATATTTTGTGGAGAAACCATGAGTGGAAATAGATTCTGTGAAATTACGAGATTCCTGAGTTTTAGTGCAAAGTCTGTGACCTCTGTATGTTCACAGACTGATAAAACTTGCTTTGGTTTCTGTTCTTTGGAACAAATTCATAAAAAAAACTGCACCATGTGCTCTAAATCCAGATCTGACATACCAGTAATGATAGAACAACAACTCTTCCCATGTAGAACCAGGTGCCCATCCGCACAGTCCATGGCTTTGAAGCCAGACATGTATGGACAAAAGTAATGTTTAGCTGTAGATTTTGACAGCAAGTGTACTCTCAATGGTTTCCCTCACCCAGGTAAGGACATTTCATGATCCCGAGATGAAAGGATTTCCAATTATGTTGTGATGCACCTTACCGAACCATTTCTATCCAAAGGCAGAAATGTCACTACAGGTAATTACTTCACTTTCCTCAAACTTGCCAAGAAACTGAAAGAAACATTGCTTCCATTGTAGGAACTAATAGAGCAAGAAGAGAAGTACGACATGCTCTTAAGTCTTTGAAGGTCTCTCTGTATTTGACAAACATTTTAAAATATTATGATATTTTCTTGATGGCCTATCAGGGAAAGAAAGTAAAAAATGTGTTAATGATGAGTTCCTTTCATTCTCATGTTACTATAAATATAAATGAGGAAACAGTCCAGAAACAGTTAAGTTGTTACAACAAGACAAAGTTTGGGGTTGATGCAGAAGAAAAAATGGTCAGGGAGTATTCAGTCAAGGCAGCCTCAAGGAGGAGGCCAGTACACTCCTTCTACAGTAGTCTTGACCTAACAAGAACATATGCATATGTAGTAATCAGAGCTGTTCCTGAGACGAAGATCAAAAGAAGACATTTTATTCAGCAGCTTGCAGAGGAACTATGCACTCACAGAATGTGCATAGATTTGTCCACTTAGGTGTACCACCAGTGAATGTGAAAAAAGTGAAATGAAAAGTAAGATGAAATAGCACAGAAATGTCATTCTTAAACTGTGTAAGTGTAATAAAATTACTTCCAAGTATTCTGTTTGTAAGAAGATGGTTTCAGAAAAATGTTCAAAGAAAATTGAATACAAATGTATCAGTTGTGCAGAAGTATGAACTAGCTAAAATTACTGTAAAAATGAATAATTAAATTTCTCTATGCATTTTAGCCTTAAGTAAACCACCTCACTTACTTACTCTTTTCATTGAAAATTATTTTGTAATTACTGCTGTTAGGCATTTTATTCACAATTCTGTTTCTTAAATAATATATATAATGTGCAAAAATATTAAAATATAATATCTGCATACAATATTGAAATAATAATTCAGAACCTTTTTGTTATACTTTAATGGTCAAATTGGCCTCTGTTTGTGTTAATGAGCCCAGAGAAAGGAATTCTAGTGCTAATCTCAATATTCACTGTAGGATAATAATCCTGTTTATTTTTCTCTCAGTTTCTTCAAAAAAAAAAAAAAAAAAAAAAAAAAAAAAAATGCTTCCCTTACATTTTCAGAGTCCTTCCTCATCACTTGTCTAGTTGCTATCAGTATATCAAATACTTAGGACCTCTCACGAACTCCCATTTAGCTTTCCCTCTCTGTGCCATCTCTCTCTTCCCTTCTGTCATTATTTTCCCCATCATGATCTGTTACAATGAAAACTTGAACTTCCTTGGTTCCAACCATCTCTTATTCACCTAGTAAACCTAGTACTCCATCTTTTGTTTTCTCTTCTTTCATTGTTATTTACATTGGCTGTTTTCCTTTCCATTTTCTCTGGATCTCCAGCTTACATCCCTCCAACCATTGCTCATAGTAACTTCTCCTGATACAGCATCCAACAGATTCAAGTCCTGCAAAATATCCTCATTTTTCTTTTCAGGAATTCCTATCAATTTTTCCTTTTCATGCATTGATAGTTTGATTAGCACAACTGAAATGAGGTCTTCCTCATGTAATGGGTTGTCTAGTATTTTCAGAAAAGCTTGGAAAAAATCTCCGTAGCTATTGTACCCACTCTCTGAGAAGTTTATCCTCTGAAAATGCTGTTTCTGCCATCACCTTGCGTACTGCTTGATCAGTATTTATGTAAGAACTTTTTCATAAATTTTACTCATGAGACTGGTAAGTATTTCCTGTTTCAGTTCCCAAGACAGTGTGTTTCCTTCCATTCTCCTGGTGATGCAATCTATTTTTCTCCGATTGTCCCAGTATTCTGGTAATACTCCACTGAATTATTTAATAAAAGTTTTAAGGTTTAGTTATCCTTTTGCAGAAAAGCTGTGGAAAGTAAATGCTTTCAAATAGTGTTGTTCATTGGCAATATGTCCACTGTTAATACCACCTCTAATGAGACTTCTTAATTTGAATTTAATTCCTTCTCTTCTATTTCAGCAATAAAATCAGTGTTTTTGTTCGCAAAATCACTGACCTTGTGCTGAACACCATCTACTCTCGCAAACACCTCCTTTGTGTTATCAACAACAAAATTTTGAATCGAATCTATTTTGATGGATAGTGAAGATTTAACATTATCTATCTTATTATTTATTTCAGAGATTGTCTTTTCACATTTCTCAGTTTCTTCACTAAAAGTAGTCTTCAAAGCATCAATGGCTTTTTAATTTTCATAAATACATTTATTGTGTTCCATTAGCACTATATGACTGAAGTTATTAATTCTATACTACCTTCCTCATTTTGGCCGTAGGCCATTCTCAAAGACTTTAAGAAAGAAATACGTAAAAAGGCTTCAATGAAGAAAAAAATTGATGCAATTACATAACATGTACAATGTAGCGATCACTCAGTGAAAAAAACATTGAAAAAATACATAACATACAGATCATAAAAAACAAAGACAGGTAGAGCTTGCCAAAGTATCTATAACATATTCTTAACTAAAACAAAACTGAATTTGTCAAGCATGGACACAATGTATCCGATCTACGTTACTTGATGATATCTGAGTGCAAGATGACTGACTGTACACATTGAAGTGTAAGGTAAAGAAGATCATCAGGAGGCAGTACTATAAAGCATTTATGAAAATTATGTATTTTGAAGTACTAGTACAATTGATTGATACAATGTACTTTTAAATGACAAATAATATTCTGTTATATCTATTATATCATGCAGTTTTTGCTCTAACACTTATCCATCTGCTGCAAGGAGACTGGCAAAAATTATCACTGCAAGATGGTGTCAATATAAAAAAAATGTCATTCTAATAAGTGAACATCTAGCTGTGGAATAAAATAATAAATTACAACAAATGAATAATTTAGTATCCAGAAGTGCAAATATAAAAAAGTAGAAATCAATATATTGTTATTCCAACCATAACATTAAACAAAGTTGTGTAGGTTTTGATCTTCTTTATTTATTATATGAGCTCAACATAGTTATTACACAGTTTTATTTTATAACACCACTACTTATTCATAACATTTGCTTTCATGAGAAGATATTTATGGTATTTCATTGTTCCTGCGTACTTCAACTGTTAGGTGACAGTGAGCAATTTGTATATCAACGATTTTTTGTCATGCAGCAATATTTTTGAAAGCACCTGTAAGTCATTACAGTTGTCATTTAAAAGTGCATTGTATCAATCAATTGTATCAGTGCTCCTGTATTTCTGAACGTAAATTTTCATAAATACCATACAGTAGTGCCATCAGTACTTCTATATTTCAAAACATATAATTTTCATAAATGCCATATAGTATTGCCATCTGACGATCTTCACCTAATACTTTCATGTGTACAGTGACTGAGATTGCACTCAAATGCCATCAGATGATGTAGACACAGATACTCTGTGCCCATAATGAGATTTTCACTCTGCAGCGGAGTGTGCGCTGATATGAAACTTCCTGGCAGATTAAAACTGTGTGCCCGACCGAGACTCGAACTCGGGACCTTTGCCTTTCGCGGGCCAGTGCTCTACCATCTGAGCTACCGAAGCACGACTCACGCCTGGTACTCCTTTCTTTCAGGAGTACTCCTTTCTTTCAGGAGTGCTAGTTCTGCAAGGTTCGCAGGAGAGCTTCTGTAAAGTTTGGAAGGTAGGAGACGAGGTACTGGCAGAAGTAAAGCTGTGAGTACCGGGCGTGAGTCGTGCTTCGGTAGCTCAGATGGTAGAGCACTTGCCCGCGAAAGGCAAAGTTCCCGAGTTCGAGTCTCGGTCGGGCACACAGTTTTAATCTGCCAGGAAGTTTCACTCTGTGCCCTTGTTTGACAAATTCAGTTTTATTTTACCTAAGAATATGTTATAAGTATTGTGGTGCGTTCTATCTGTCTTCTTTTTTATGATCTTTACTTCACGTATTTTATCAAAATTTCTTCACTGAGTGCTTGCTTCTTCCATTTTTATGACGGACGTTTTATGTAAATATTTTTTCACTGATATCCTTTCATGTATTTCTCTTGTAGGGCCTTTGAGATGGTGTAAGCCTGAAATATGTAAGACAATATAAAATTAATAAATACAGTGCTCAAGACTAATATCAGTTTTTGAGTGTTTTCTTGAATATTTTTTGGGTATTCAGTCATGAGTATTTTTCAGGTATTCAGCCATGTGGTGTCATAAACTGTTGACTCAACAGATAATATTGCTGAAGAAAATACCCTTGTTGGTATCAGTGAATATGTAGCCACAGGAAATGAAAGTACAAACAGCAGTATGAAGGAAATGGTGCAAATGTTTAAAAGCAAATTATCTAAAATAAGGAAAACTGACTGACCTGCTTCTAGGAATACTGACAAAAAATTAGATGACATGATGAAGGATATCAGACTGACTAATAATAAATTAGAAGAATCTCCTAGGGATACCAGCAATGGTATAGACAAAATGGAGGTAGCTTCCACCATTAAAATAATAGCAACTGAATTGGATGAAATGATAGATATCAAACAGACAATAATAAATTAGAAGAATCTTCTAGGGATACCAACAATGGCATAGACAAAATGGAGGTAGCTTCCACATGGAAAATAATAGCAAGTGCATAGGATACTAACAAAGAATTTAAAGCAAGAAATAGGATTACAAGCTTCAAAAAAGAAAAATTAGTAATAAATT
The DNA here is from genome assembly GCF_021461385.2 of Schistocerca piceifrons. Lineage (NCBI taxonomy): Eukaryota > Metazoa > Arthropoda > Insecta > Orthoptera > Acrididae > Schistocerca > Schistocerca piceifrons. The sequence continues at coordinate 292,490,955 of NC_060149.1, read as the reverse complement.
ATTTATGTAAAATAAATGCAGCTGCAAAATTCACAAATGCTTTGTGAGATGTTGCTACTGTTTTTAATGCACTCAAAACCTATGATTTTAGGTTTTTCCAGTGTATGGAAATCTTGAATCTCTCTTGTGTATTTGCTGGGTGGCATCATCCAAAAGATGTGATATTTCAGCAAGCTGACTTCTTGCCATCTTCAAGCATTCCTGGAATCTGATGGATGCTGACTCTCTATAGTCTTTACTCCCCTCCCACAGCCTCCGTCTTGGGCGCTTCCATGCAATCCGTGGCTGATGGTGGGGGAAGCACGGCACCGGGTGATGAGGGATGCACAGCACCCTACAACAGATCATGAACCGCAGTCGTTCCACGGTACCAGCTGCATGCAGATCTCAGCTGCCATGGTGACAGTGTGTGTTCTTCAGATGTCCTTACAACAGCAGATTTCTGTAAAGACTGCCAATGTGATCCGATCATACTCAAGGCTGGATCCCAGGACTTAGTTAACTGAAAGACACTGTTCTTATCTATTAGCTCATCATGCAGCTGGATCTCCATTGTCTCTTCGAGAATACAGGTCCAGAAGATATTCAGTAGCTGCAACACCTTCATGCCATCATAGTTCACGCCCTGTCCGTGGGAGATGAAGTGCTCTGCCACAGCTGACTTTATTGGCTGTATGTACACTCAGTGCATCTCTCCTGTTCCATCCAGATAGTGCGACCTGCTACATTTTCCTGTGCTGGCAAGGAATTTGGTAAGCTTCTGGTTTCCATAGTCCTAAGTCATCCTTGACTGATCCTCATAAGGCGGGCCTTGGATGGAAGGTGAAACACACACTTGACATTGTGTTCCCAGAGGACTCTGCCAATCTTTGTTGATGTGTTCCTGAAGTATGGTATAATCACCATCACAACTGGTTTCGTCTTATTTCTCAGCAGACTGCAATTTCAGCTTCTTAAACATGGGTCTGGAAATGCTTTGTTTCCATGTTACAACTCATTTTCTCCAACTCATTCGTCATGGGAAACACACAAAAATGGAACATTAGAATCATGGGGAACATGCACTCTTTGTAACTTCTGGTTATGTTGTGCACCTCCAGTCTTTTGTTTTACTTGTCATTGCTGCCATGTGATGTATGTCATTGCCTGTTTACAGGTATCATCAACTGTTCCAGCAATCTGTACAACCATTGACAGCTATCGGTTATCCGTGTAGAGTTAACCACAGACTTGGCTCATGCAATGGCGAAGTACGCAAAGGCAGAGATGCGAGATGCCAATTTGAAGTATGGATCAGCTGACGTTAATGGCACTCATGCTCAACATTTGTACCGGGAAGGATTTCCAGGACGAAGGTGCCTGGACAGGAAAACGTTTGAAGCCATTGATAATTGTCTTAAGGAACATGGGGCACTTAAGCCTGATACTGGTGACTGGGGGAGGCCTAAAAAGATGAGGACACCACAACGGGAGGCAGCAATTTTTCATGCAGTTGACAATGACCCTACTGTCAGTACAACACATGTAGCTGCAACACTGAACGTTGACCATGTGACATGTGCGAGTGTTACACAAGGAACATCTGTATCCGTACCATTTACAGCATGTGTGGGCAAGTCAGCAGCTGATTTTTCTGCACGGGAACACTTCTGTGAATGGTTTATTCAACAAAATGTGAACCCTAAATTTTAGTGCAACAGATGAGGCTCACAGATGAGGCATCATTTCAATGAGATCAAATTGTAAATTTTCCCAATCTGCATGTGTGGGCAAACACCAATCCTCACTCAGCTGTTAAAGCAATTCGTCAACAAAGATTTTCTGTCAACGTTTGGGCCAGCTTTGTTGGTGACTGTTTTGCAGGGCCTCACTTTTTCCACCCAGGCTCAACAGACAAAATTATAATATTCTCATAGAGAATGTTCTATCATATCTGTTAGCAGATGTGCCTTTAGTTGTGCAACAAAATGCGTACCTCATGCATAATCGAGAACATTCTCATTTTAGTGATAATGTCTGTCGGCTTCTAAATATCAGATCTGGTGATGGATGGATAGGTAGAGATGGACCAATTGCCTGGCCTCCGTGCCCTTTGGACCTAAACCCATTGGAATTTTATTTGTGGGGGCATTTGAAAGGTCTTGTGTATGGAAATCTAGTACAAAATGTTCATAGTCTATGTGCCCGTAGTATAGAAGGTTGGGAAATCATGTGCAATACTCCAGGGATACATCAGTACATTCAAGATTTACTGTGATGGTGGGTTCATGTTTGTGCCAATGCCCACGGAGGGCATATTGATCATCTCCCGTGAGAAAGAGTTGCATTTGGTATGCTGGTGTGTTCTGTTCGTGTGTGTTTCCCATGATTAATGAGTTGGAGAAAATGAGTTGTAACATGAAAACAAAGAATTTTCAGACACATATTCATTTAACATAATTTCTTTATCTACATGCGAGGAATGTGTCCTGCAAATTATGTTGTACATTTTTGTTACACCCTGTATGTATACTACATATTAGAATACCCAATGTAAATGTTATTGTATAATCCAAATGCCAAGGCGTATATCTAATGATGCAACATGTATCGACTGAAATAAATGAAATGATTGACTAAATAAATAAAAGAAATATAATTACCTCCTTTGATCTGCTCCACAGCATTTTCTGTTTCTGTCCATACGACTGATGGTGGTTGTTCTATGAGAACATCAGTAGCTTTGGGTCAGTGGTGACTTTCGGACAAAATATAATTTAAAATAGCAATTTATTGACCTTACACAACTCCACCAATAAATTCATTATAACAGACATAATGTGCTAAATTTGATTTGTAATTTAGATAGAATTTATTTCTATGTTCTTTGTGCTTATTTCCACTGTAAACTTATAGTTATTGTGTGCATTTATGTTTCAGCATCAACGAGATAAAATTTCATAGAGTGAATATACATCCATAACTTTTTACAGCAAACTGAACTTCTGTCTTTCATTTCTTCTTCAGTAAAGACCATCATCTTGTTTGTCATGTTCACCTGAAAATTCTATCTCATTGTCTTTCGCTAACTAGAAATAATTCATGCTAACATTATTTGTTGTAGAGAAACAGTAACCAGTGTTGATTTCTATGTACAGTGACAACAACAAGTAAAGTTTTAGTATAAATATGGATAACCTTTTTGATGCTCACAAAACTGCAAGAAGATTCAAAACATCAAGATGACTTCACTTGTTACTGGAAAATGGAATTTAAATCAATGGAGTTTGAGCATGTATTATCTGAAGATTATGTAGTACCCATCAAAATGCATAGTAGTTGTATAACAAAACCAAAGACGGATTCTATCTTTTTGTTGGTATTTTAAGTGTACAGTAACAGACTCGAAACTGTTCCACCTTGGCCAAGGATATTTAAAAAAAATATGTGTGACTGTTAATTTACATAAGTAACTTGATGATGATGATGATGATGATGATGATGATGATGATGATGATGATGATAATAATATGGCTTAAGAGACACTGTAATAATTAACATTTCATTTCTACATCATTTCCAATTTTTGTTTATTGCTGTAGCCATAAATACAAGGATCTTTGTTGCTACCTCACTTGCATCACTTCGTATGCCAGCCTCCCATAAACCTTTATAGCCTGATATTCTCTTTGCATTAAAAACAAACTACAGGAAGAGCAGAAAAAATGTTGGGCTCTTGAACGAGAATGATGTAAACAATATAAAATAAGAAGCTACCCCTCCTAACAGCAAAATACTGATAAACATTTCCATTCCTCTATCAGGAGCTTCAGTAAACCTGTATACATAAACTGTATTTTCCAAAACACACACTCCCTAGTAACAGCGAAATATTGCAAATCATTTCCATTCTTACATTGGAAGCTAAAGTACACTTATACAGGGTGATTCAGGAGGAATGTCACATAATTTGTGAGTCGAGTCTACATGTGAAAATAAACCAAAAAATTCCTAAGAACATGTCAGATTTTCAATGGTTACAGAACTGGATTGGGTTGAAGACTACATACATCCATGAATGAATATGAAATGCTGTGTGTGCTGTGGTGGACAGAATAATGATGGGACAGATGAATGATTAATCCTACAAGATGTGTGGGAGTTCTCCAACAAATGAAAGCATTGTGACGTTGCACAGAGGCAACAGCTGCAAGTGTACTCAGTGCACAATTATGGGTTGGATCAGTGAGCAGTCGTAAGGCTCTGTGTGTGTGTGTGTGTGTGTGTGTGTGTGTGTGTGTGTGTGTGTGTGTGAGAGAGAGAGGGAGAGAGAGAGAGTGAGTGAGTGAGTGAGTGAGTGAGTGAATGGAGTCTGACCACCAGTACATGGCATGCCATCAACTCGATATTCCACAAATGTGCGTGTGACATATCTTATATTCTGAGGGCTTGTACACATTCCATGTGCAGACCGTGCAACATCTGCATCCAGGTGATTCAGTAAGCAGACAACAAGTTTGAACAATTTTGTGAGTGGTTGGCTGTACACAGAGGCATCATGTAATACACTTTATTTACCTCATGCATAATAGAGGTCTTCATTTTAGTGATAATGTCTGTTGGCTTCTAAATATCAGATCTGGTGACAGATGGATAGGTAGAGATGGACCAATTGCCTGGCCTCCATGCCCTCTGGGCCTAAACCCATTGGACTTTTATTTGTGGGGGTATTTGAAAGGTCTTGCGTATGGAAATCTAGTACAAAATGTTCATAGTCTATGTGCCCATAGTATGGCAGGTTGGGAAATCATGTGCAATACTCCAGGGATACATCAGTACATTCAAGATTTACTATGATGGTGGGTTCATGCTTGTACCAATGCCCACAGAGGGCATATTGATCATCTCCAGTGAGAAAGAGTTGCATGTGGTATGCTGGTGTGTTCTGTTTGTGTGTGTTTCCCATGATTAATGAGTTGGAGAAGAGGCCACATTTACATGCAGTTGTCATGCGTGGGTGATGGAGAACCAAAATGACACTAGGGAAACAAGATTTTAAGGTGGTTTCTCAGTGAACGTCTAGTGTGTTATGACTGATGACCTGGTGTAGGGCCTGTGTTCCTGCCAAATTGCATGACAGCTACAGCCTACACATATTTCTGGATAGAAGACCTACCTGCACTTTCGTAAGACCTGACATTAGAGTAACAATGGCAAATGTACCTACAACATAACTGATCACTGATTCCTGTACCACACATTTATCCCAGTATCTGAATAAACTGTTTCCTCAATGGTGGATTGGCTGTGACAGACCCATTAACTGGCCTGCCGGGCCACCCAACCTACTCTCATTAGACTTCTATTTGTGGTGCTGTTTAAAGGGGGATGTGTATGCTATGAAGGCGGATGCATGTGTGGAAGTTGGCGCTCGCATTACTGACACAATTAAACCCCACTGACACAACACACCCTCCAATGCATTGGCAAATGCATTGAGATGGGTGGGGCTTCATGAACACCTCTTGTAGGAAGGATCAGTCATCCATTCTGCCATTATTGTGTCCACCCAGTGCCCACGCAGCATTTCGGTAAATAACATTCACACTTGTCTTCATAATCATTCATGGATTTGTGTTGTCTTCAACCTGCTCCATTTCTGTAATGATCAAAAGTCAGACACATATTCATAGGACTAGATTCGTAGAATCACCTCTCAAAGTATGTGATATTCCTCCTGAATCACCCTGTATATGTAAGCAAATCTTGAAAGATAACATACCGACATGAATAGCACTCATTTCTCAGCATGTCATGCCACAAAAATAAACTATATCTCAAAACACTTGTTTTTGAGGCACATTAATTTTATTTTCTCCTAGAAAACTGCAAAATTGTTACCACTGAGAAGAAAGCAAAAAACTGTGAAACACAAAATAATAAACAGATATTTACTTACTTTTAAAACAGGATAATCCTTCTGACAAAGGCCATTGTAATATGGTCTGAACATTGGTCTGATAATTTAATTAAATTACAGATGATACATACAATACCCAGAAGAATTCTTATCATCACGACACTGACTGTAGAAGCCTACTAATTCTGTTGTTGTCACTGATGGCGAAATAATCAACCACTATTTGCAAGTGTAAAGTCTTTTGTCACAGTCCTTTCTATTGCAAGAACAGATAAATACCTTAGGCATTCGTTAGATATTGAGTTCCTTAAATAACTTTTTACATGTTCCATTCGCAAAAATGTTCTATCAAATAATGCAGAGGATGCTGGAATAGTTACTGCTATTTGACTTACTTTGTACAAAACCTGTAATGCAAGTTTATATTGTTCTAATGACTTGAGCAAAGCAAGCAAAATGTCAGTCTTCACTCTGGTTTGCTGTTCATGTCCTATGATAAGATTTTTCAACATCTTAATTTCTGATTCCAAAGATTCAGTATTGTGAGAATAATTTTGTGCCAGTGGCAGTAAAATTTGCTTACCAATAAAATTTTCGCTTTTTGGGTTTAGATAAGTGATTCCTTTAAATATTCTAGAGTATGAAATAAATCATCTCTCAAGTTCTCTATCTATTATATGTAAAACAATATCAAATACAAAAGAATTTAAATCATTTGGTTGTACAGGTTCCAGGCTGCCTTTATTCAGCCAGTCACAAACATATTTCCCAAGATGTTTTGGCAACTTTTAAATCCTAATATGAGAAGAGGAATCAGTGGAAATATCAGTACCTGCTTTGCTGCCACATTTACACTTTCTTTCCATACGTAAATGAAACCTGAGTCTGATCCACTCATTTGGCTGAAATGATCCCTTCCACTAAGTTGATTGCAGGAACAATATCACAATTTTTGCCTTGAAGGAAATTAGATAGTAACTTGCACTTTCCTGGAAAACATATGAACAGGCTTAAATGAAAAAATAACAGAAGAATTTAACTTTGCTCTAAATCCTGATGTTTCTGCAGCTCGTTCTGAATTTTCTCCTTGAATATTTGCTAGGGTTACAATGTCAGCTTCAGTTGCCTTTTTCATAAACAAACACGAAGCATACTAATGGGATCATCTAGTGTCACTCAACTTTTTTCATTCCACTTTTCCAGCCTTCATTTTTATTTGTGTATCAATAAACAATTGATGCACTATGCTGATATAAATATAGAATCCCTGCAGTGTCATAAAAAAATCTGTAGTTAACGTGATCCCTTTACCTGTTGCTACTGTGATGTGATTCAACTTGTGGTTCAAATAGTGTGTGTAGATGGCTTGTGGGACTTGCCTGCTTAAAAGAACTTGAACACCTGCACAAGAACCACTGGTAACTGGAGCTCCATCACATGTTTGTGCAGCATGGTAATTTAAATTAACTCCACACTGGTTTTCTTTGTTGCTGAGTTACAAGAGAAGTACATCAGTTTTTTTTTTTTTTTTTGCAAGTTCAAAGCCAAGAAACCCATCGTGTATGCTATCATTCAAATAATGCTGAATGAAAATTAATAGTTGCTCAGTTTTTGAACATGATGCTAAAAATTTCATTTTGTGTATCATGAGGTGTGTATTTTTCCATTTAGTTCAAGTTTTTTCCCAACATCTGGAATTTTCTTTTTTTTTTTCTATAAGATCCATTAATGATAAAAAAATTTCCCGTATTTGCATTATCTTTCGATTCATTATGGCCAGTCTGAGCTATTCCTTGAAGGGCAGTATATCAAAGTACGTTGGCAATTGTTTATGTGTATCCTGTGTATTCTTGAACATCTAGAGCATGTGTTTCATCTACCAAAGCTGCAACTGATGCATTCTCTCTGAAATTACATTTTAAATTTTTGAAATAATTTGGATGTACAGGTGTAATGCAGAGACTTTTTGAGGACACATTATGTGCATGGTGCAGCTGTGATGTCTGTACCAGCCAGTCCACATCACAAATAAAGATAACAAAAATAAAACTAGTTTGATAATTTCAATCACAGATTTGAGCTACATGGAGGACTATCAGATGCAGGAAGCAGAGTAATTGTTACATTCTCCATTTGTTTAATGCAGATATTGCATGAATGGCAAGTTTCCTTTACAGTTCTTAGCCGCTACATTTGAACGTTAGCTGAAGCCGTGGTGGTTAGGATTACCATTTCTCCCTAGTTCAGAGAACTTGCACTCAAACGTGTGTCCCAGCCTGAGAGTTCAAGAGACCTGGCCACCTGCTGGGGCGAAGGTGCATCTACAGTTTATTCCCTTCCTTTGTTACGTTGGCTGCGGGGAATTATTTGTTATCTGTGGACACGCATACAGTTCAATGCATGAGTTTACAAATAGGATAGCCAGCCATGCTCGAGGGTCTTTGATTTCTGATCTCAGACACCTTCACATTAACAATAATACTGCGGAAGTTGTCACCATTTTGTGATACAGGTGATATCTCATATTCCCTTGTGAGCAGCCTTGTGTTAGGGCCATACATGTGGGATAGCATGGTTCACGTTCAGAAACTTGAAGCCCAGTCACATTGGTTGCTACCACACCATTACATCATTTGTACTGTGAGCGCCATGAATCCTAACCTTACATTATGTAATGAAGTAAGCTTTTTCATTCAACCCTGCACCTGTTTTCATAATTTTGGATCTCATGACTAGCATCTTATCATTCTCTCTTTCAACAACTCCTTGCTCTCTCTCTCTCTAGGGACTGGATGTATTATCATTTAGCATAAGGCACTATTTTTATGTAATTTCATGTATTACTCCTTCTCCTATAGCTTCATGTCAAATTTCTCTGATTAGAGAGTACATGTTAGAAAACTTGTTACAGGACTACCTCCAATTCATGTGACTTACGGCAAAATATATGCCTAATTTATGTCATTACATCATGTAATGTTCTCAAACTCTCCCTCTGTCCCACTGATATTAACTGAAGTTTTCACTTAGGCTATGAAACACCCGCAGAGAGAAGTAGTCTGATGCCTTTAGAGTCCAGAGACAGCAGGTGAGTGTAACTTCCTGTCTGACAGAGAAAGGTGACAGGCAGCAGAAAATCATTGTGCGACAGTCATGCTGGTCTGTCCATAGACCAGACGAGGAATAGGGTGATAGACAGCAGAACATCATACCGCAACAGTCACGCTGGTCTGTCCACAGACCACACGAGGAACAGGGTGATAGGCAGCAGAACATCATACTACTATAGTCACACTGGTCTACTCTCAGACCAGACAAGATACACAGGTTCACTACAGAGTTTTTGTGTATGAATTGGTGCTCATGCTGCTTAAAACTGGAATTAGACTATGTTGCTCTTTTCCAATTAACAAAACCCTCACTTACAAAACTAAGCATCATTTGTGATACTATATTCCAGCCATACACAAAATTTGTACCAATTTGGCTAGAAATTTTTTTGTCTCCATACAAGTGAGAAGGAAAATATCTTAATATAGATAGTTTTAGTTCATCAGTTTGTTTTGTAGATATATCACAAACTGAAGCAGATAGATTAGTGCTGTTTGTGTTACTACTAGGAATAGAAAATAAATCTTTACCATTATTTTCACTGTGCAGTTTTCATTTTCCATCTATTTTAAATCTTCTTTACTTCCATTTCATCATCATTAACCACAATTTTGTGTACTTCACTTTCTGGATCATGAGAACTAAACCTTTGATGCAAACTATAAAACACATGAGCAAACACAAAACAGCAACTGAGAAAGACTCACTGATTCAGCAGATCAGTCGACTAGTTTGTTCGCATGATGTTCAACATGTACAAATCAGTGAATGGGTCAGTGTTAACTTTGTCATAAAATGAGCTTCAAATGTATTTATGGCTTTAATAAGGGATGATACAAAGTTGTTTAACAAATTAACAGAGTTGTTTACCATATGCCTATAACTTTATATGAGTTATTTTAATTTTATGAAATAAAGTTTGACTTTGGACTTCGAGTTTGGAAGTTGTCTGTCTTATTTAGGTAGGCCATGAAAATTTCTCCATATATGGAGAATGCTATCTTATCACAGCTGTGTATTGAACTGATACTGCAGTTGCAGAAAAGTAATGAATACTTACAGGAAAAATGTGTAGAAACTTCAACATCAAAAACTTACATTTTCATGCAGTGACAAGGTGAAGTCAAATGATTAAACTTTAAATTCAGGCAGATTTAAAAGTGATGTACCCATTAATAAAGTGATGTACCCATTAATGACATAGGGAAAATGGGTGTGTCATAATTATAAAATCTGTGCTTTTCATAAATTAACCCCTTATTATACCATTCAGTACGACAAGATCTGTGCTCAAGTGATCTGAGATGATATATGTGAAATGAGTCACCATGATGGCCAAGACAAACACAATACAAACCAACATGCACATACCCATTATATAGCTACACTTTTATTTGTTCCATTTGATATTGCTCTTCCAAATGTTAACACTAATTTAATTCTTGCTCCTTCTTTGTGCATTTTTGTAATATAATGTTTCAAACAGTACTCCAAAACACAAATATAAATTTTTACAAATAATCAATACTTTAATAGAAATTATAATCTTCCTCAGTGTCTTCAGATGTGACTTCTTCTGAAGGAATGTAAGAACACAATGCCTAAAAGTAGATATTGTCAATGGAAATGTAATTGCAAGAAGAAATCCTCCCCTTGAATGAATATCTAATAGAAAAATACCTACAACTCTAAAAATTAGTAGTCCTGCATGGCATGGTAGTTGCAAAAGCATTGTTTTAGATGTAACCCCTACACCATGCATGCCCATGTTGTTTCACTTCATACTTTTCGTTTCATGAAGACTTTGCACATCCTTGTTGATCTGTGTGTGTGTGTGTGTGTGTGTGTGTGTGTGTGTGTGTGTGTGTGTGTGTGTGTGTGTGCTGGATTGATACATTTTGGGGAATGATCCAATATTGTGCTTGGAGTCAAAGAGGTGTTCCATGTACTGATGGTTTCCCACACTTAAAGGTAGTTCATTAGTTTTAATGAAATTATAAATAGTTACAATGGACAATGTGTCCATGTCATCCTCCTATATTCCTGTTATGTAAACTATTTAAATATTCATTATATCATTATGTACACTGTTTAATTGCATTTATAATAGTGAAAATGACTCATGGATTAAAATAAAGATATAAAATCCAAAAATGGTTGTGGAGTAAAATAGATAACTTTTTAGCAACTGGTGTAAATTAAAGAATTTTTTAGTGACAGAAGTGGTTAACCCTCTTTACCCTTAGTTGTATCTCCAACTTTTTCTTACAAATGTTTGTATGTTGACACATAATCAGTAAGTATCTTAACTTTTCCACCCAAACTATATCTTATGACTGTGTTGCCTTTTGAGGAATGTATTATTTATGAAAAGTATATTTTACAAACTAAAATCCAGAAAACTTTGTCTCAATATTCCTTGTTCCAGAGCCAAAATTTCCCATCACCACCTCATAACCAGACCTATCAGTCCCAATGTGTGCATTCAAATCCCCTATTATTGTAGTGTTTTCTTGTTGTACCTGCTCTTGTAGTTTTCAAAAAATTCTGATATCTTATCATCATCCCACCCTTGTTGAGGACATTACATTTGGATTATTTTAAAGCCACTGTTGCTCATGTTTATTCCGGCTTGAATTATTCTTTCACTAATCAAAGTAACATCAATTACAGGAGCAATATTCATGTGGAGTACCAAGCCACTTCCATTTCATGCCTCATTTCTTTGGCCATTCAAGTACCTTGCAGTTCCCTCTGAACATTTTTGATCTATAGTGGCTGGCAAAAAAATAGATGGGTGAAGGTTACTCCATCCTTTTACAGTGCTGGTATGTTACAAAAAAAATTCAAGTTCACTTCCAATAATTACAAAAATAGTAGAAAATACTAGTCAATAAAATGAACACGTTGATGTACTTATAAATTGTAAAAATAACTTGGTTATTATGATAACAAATAAAAACCAATTTGGGTTGAAACTTAGATAAAGATGTTACTTTTTATTTCAAGCAGGAGAAAACATCATAATACATCACAAAATCAAGTTGAAAAACATTATATTTTTTTGGTGTGTGTGTGTGTGTGTGTGTGTGTGTGTGTGTGTGTGTGTTGGATCAATATGTTTTGGAAAATGGGCCCAATATAGAGAATATAAAAGAATGCTGTTAAAATATAATATGAAGATTTCTGTCAATATTTTCCAATATGTTGGTTAAATTGTTATCGCAGACTAACTTACACTTTGTTTTAACTAACAGAAAATTCCAGTGAGTAAGTTTCTCCAAAAACATTGGAATTGCTTTTGATAATTCAAACAGCATCTTTAATACACTATGATAGCTGTAACTGATGTTTTGTACAGGATGTGGAATGGAACAGGTATGCATCAGAAGGGAAACAGCAAAATAAGAGACAACTGAAGAAAATTTGGGATATATTTTCAGTGATGGAATACCCTGGGGCAACAGGTAAAGACTGACTGTCAGTCTAGGAATTTGGTCAAAAATAATAAAGGAATAGGAAACAGGAAATTGGTGGTTCACATTGGTGCAGCTCATGGCTGGTTTTAACAAGCAGGGCCAGGTCTGGAACTTGAGAGAGAAGCAACTGTTCTCCAAGACCCTTCTGTGACCCAGCGTGTGATGCTCATACCATATTCCCCGTTTGTTAAAATAGTGGTTTTGGTATGCAAGTCTGTTCAGTAGAGAGACAGGAAAAGTGGCATGATACTGAATTCAGAAACTTATGCTGGATTGAACTGCCTCTGCCCTGAAAGGCATGCTAGGATGGCCCTGCTATGGAGAGCTCTGTTACAATTGTTTTTGTAGTGTTGTTTAGGGGAAAACTGTGTATGGTTATATTGTTGAGGTTTCTTGAAAGAATTGTTACAAGGATTTTACTTTTAAGTGTGAAATTTCAGAAACAAAATAATCTTTCCAGTATCTGTTTCACACAAAGCATGAAATTAATGAGTGCTTCCACTGAAAATAAACACTGATTGTAAATGACATCAGAGTCATTGATACAAGCAGAATCTGAACACACCAGTACCTCATTAATTATTATTTCCCTTAATAAAATTCCTGTATGCCAAATATTGTGGTTCTCACTATGGGAAAAATATGCAACTTCTTGTAATAGAACACAATTATTCCCAATGCAGTAATCATTCTACAAAATATGACACTTCAGTGTATATTAATAAAGGTAGTAGTAGTCTGGTACCCATATCTTAAACAGTGAAATTCAAATATGGTATGAAATAGAAACCTTATATGCTACATGCAAAATATTAATTTCCAGGGTAAGTGGAAGGAATACAGATTAATAAGGCTAACTGGGCACTAAAGGGTAAAAGGTATACCTACTCACTTGAAAATTCCTTGAATTACCTCGTGGAGCAACAGTTGTTACACATCATGTATTGAAATACTTAGGAATACACAGCAAAACATACACAGTTAAATCTTACTCCTAGATCAGAATTTCACTGTTGCTGCAACTTGGTTACGTCATTTGAAAGATGCCATTATGCTCAAAGTTCAGTGAAAATCTCAGGGCATCAGTTTGTGTTATGTCTACTATGAACCGGTCATATGTACCAAGAAAGTGGGACCCAAAATAACAATATGTCAGGATATAGCCGGTGAACACACAAAAAGAAGAAGAAGAAGAAGAAGAAGAAGAAGACACACCATGAAGGAATTATCTGAATTTGACATAAATTCGTAGATGTGATGTGCATGTACAGGCAAATAAATGGTTACAATTTCAGAAAAATAGGATAATTGATTCAAAAGAAACAACTTCACAAATTGAGCAAGCCAGTAACATGTTGACCCACTTCTGCCCCTTACACAAGCAGTTAGTTATTCAGCTTGGCACTGATAGAGTTGTTGTATGTCCTCGTGAGGGATATTGTGCCAAATTCTGCCCAACTGATGTGTTAGATCATCAAAATCCTGAGGTGGCTGGAGGCCCCTGCCCATAATGTTCCAAAGAGTCTCTGTTGGGGAGAGATTCTGTGACCTAGCTGCCAAAGTGGGGTTTCACAGGCATGAATACAAGCAGTAGAATTTCTCATCATCTCTTACCTGGACTCTTTCTGACTGGAGTAGAATTGTCTTCAGTGATGAGTCCCAATGATCAGCAAAGACATGTCTGGAGACTCCCCAGACAGGTGTGGGATACCTACCAGTCGGCAGCTCATGGTCATGCGGTAACTGAGAAGACTTCATTTAACTTCAGCCAGCCTGGACAGCTGACACTGCACCTCCCACTTGGCTCTGTTCTTCAGTGTTGGTCCAGACTTTGATTCCAGGCAATGCCTTGGGACACTACGACCTTCTGCAGTGCTGGTCAACCCTGCCCAGTGCCACAGAAGCCACAGGTGGTGCAACCCCACCCCACCTCAGCTCAGCATACCAGAGACACCATCTTACAAGGGAACCTCCCCATCGCACCCCCCTCAGATTTAGTTATAACTTGGCACAGTGGATAGGCCTTGATAAACCGAACACAGATCAATTGAGAAAACAGGAAGAAGTTGTGTGGAACTGTGAAAAAATAAGCAAAATATACAAACTGAGTAGTCCATGTGTCACATATGCAACATTACGGAGTTCGTGGGATCAGGAGCGCTGTGGTCTCGTGGTAGCGTGAGCAGCTGAAGATGAAGAGGTCAGAGGTCCTTGGTTCAAGTCTTCCCACAAGTGAAAATTTTACTTTCTTTATTTTTGCATAGTTATTATCTGTCCGTTCGTTCATTGACGTTTCTGTTCACTGTAATAAGTTTAGTGTCTGTGTTTTGCGACCGCATCGCAAAACCGTGCGATTAGTAGACGAAAGGACGTGCCTCTCCAATGGGAACGGAAAACATTTGATCGCAAGGTCATAGGTCAACCGATTCCTCCACAGGAAAACACATCTGATATATTCTATACGACACTGGTGACGGCATGTGCGTCACATGACAGGAATATGTTGTCGACCGACCTAACTTGTACACTTGGCGAATGGGTAAAAAGACTCTTCTACCTTGCCCGATTTAGGTTTTCTTGTGGATGTGATAATTACTCCCGAAAAAGTGATGAAACCATAAGAGTTTGTCACATAAACTGGAAATAAAAAATTAAAATTTTCACCCGATTGAGGATCTGAACCAAGGACCTTTCGTTCCGCAGCTGCTCACGTTACCACCAGACCACGGAGCTCGTGCTGTCCCAGCGTCCTTGATGTTATCTATGTTGCCATGAACTACTCAGTTTGTATATTTTGCTTATTTTTTCTCAGTTCCACACAACTTCTTCCTGTTTTCTCAATTGATCTGTGTTCAGCTTTTCAAGGCCTATCCACTGTGCCAACTTATAACTAAATCTGAGGGGGGTGCGATGGGGAGGTTCCCTTGTTAGTGCTGTCTCCCAAGCAGCATGCATCCACCCTATTCTGTGCTGTCTTGCCTGCTGCTACAGCACCAGAATATTACATGATGATGCAAATGCACTCAAATGATTGTGTGAGTTGGCTGGATTAATTAAAGACTTGTATTCATCTTTATGCCTGCCAATTGCCACTTCAGATCAGTTACATGGTGTACTGTAAACTATATAAATTAGTAAAGAAATAATAAAGAAGTTATTGTACCCTCACTAGGACCTTCCTCTGCTGTACATATCTACCTGATCTTTGGCAGAGAAATGCACCCACAATCGGCAGATCTTTTCTCCCTTTCAGCTACCATACAATGCTGTGCTCAGAACATACATTCTCAGAAATTTCTCCCTCAAATTAAGGCCTATGTTTGATACCAGTAGACTTCTCTTTGCCAGAAACACCATCTTTGCCTGGGCTAGTCTGTTTTTTATGTTGTCCTTGCTTCATCTGTTGTGGGTTATTCTGCTTTCAAGGTATCAGAATTCCTTAACTTTGTCAACTTCATTATCACCAATTTTCATAAGTTTCTTTCTGTTGTCATTTCTGCTAATTCTCATTACTTTTGTCTCTCAGTCCATATTCTGTAATTATTAGACTGTTCATTCCATTCAGCAGATCCTATAATACTTATTCACTTTCACTGAGGATAGCAATATCATTAGAAGATCTTGAATTTTAATCTCACTCCCAAACGTTTCTTTTATTTCCTTCATTGCTTCTTTGATATATAAATTGGACATCTGGGGCAAAAGAGCCCATCACTGTCTTACGTCCTTTCTAATCTGAGCGCTTCATTCTAAGTCTTCCAGTCTTGCTGTTCCCTCTTGATTCTTGTACATATTGTATATTACCCATCTTTCCCTATAGCTTACACCTATTTTGCTGAGAATTTCAAATATCTTGCACCATTTTAAATTGTCATATAAATTTTATTGTTGACAAATCCTATGAGTGTGTCTTTTTCTTTCTTCAGTTTTGCTTCCACTATTGAGTGCAACAACAGAACTGCCTCGTTGGTACCTTCACATTTCCTAAAGCCAAACAGATCGCCACCTAACATATCCTCAATTTTCTTTTCCATTACTTACTTTTGTCAGCAGCTTGGATGTGTGAGCTGTTAAGCTGATTGTGAAATAGTTCTTGTGCTTATTTGCCCTTTCTATCTTCAGAATTGTGTGGGTGATATATTTTTGAAAGTTTGGTAATGGTATGTCAGCAGCCTCATAGATTCGACACCAAACTTGAATAATCATTTGGTTGCAACTTCTCCCAGTGATTTTAGATATTCCAATAGAATGTTTTTATCTCTTCTGCCTTATTTGATCTCCAGTCTTCCAGAGCTCTTTTATATTCTGACTCTAATACCGGAGAGCCCATGTCTTCCATATTGACTCCAATTTCTTCTTCTATCATGTCATCAGACAAATCCTCTTCCCACATATCCACTCTCATCTGCATTTAAAAGTGGAATTCGCAGTGCACTCTTTAATATTGCGACCCTTGCTTTTAATTTCACCGAGAGTATTTTGACTTTTCTATATGTTGGGTCATTTCTCCGAATGATCATTTGTATTTTGATTTCATCACCTTTCCTGCAGCCATTCTGCCTTGGTTGCCCTGCAATTCCTATTTATTTTATTCCTAAATGATTTATTGCTGTATTTGTATCTTTCCCTGAATGTTTTTGTGCTTCCTTCTTTCACCAATAATTTGAAGAATTTCCTCTGTTGCTCAAGGTTTCTTCATAAATTACCTTCCTTGTACCTACGTTTGTCCATACAGTATCTGTAACTGCCCTTTTAAGAGAGTCTTAAACAGAGTATTCGCTATTACCATCTGAAATTTATTGCAGAACTCAGTTAGTCTTTCTCCTCTCTCATCCTTACTGCCCAGTCCATATTCTCTTGTAACCCCCTTTTTTTTTATTCCTTCCCCTACCACCATATTCCAGTCCTCCATGATTATTAGATTTTCATCTTCCTTTGCATACTGAATTACCCATTCAGTAATGTCATATTCTTTCTCTGGCTCTTCATCTTCTGCTTGTGATGTTGGCACCACTACCTGGGCTATCATTGTTGGCATCGATTTACTGTTGAATCTGGTGAGAACAACCTTATCACTGAAATGTTTACAGTAGTTCACCCTCTCCCCATCTTTCCTATTCATAATGAATCCTTCTCCTGGTATACCATTTCTGCTGCTGTTTATATTACCCAGATCACAAAAGTTAAGTACTGACAGGCTTGGCTAGCACTTGGATGGGTGACTGCCTGGGTCTGCCAATTGCTTTTGGCAAGCAGGGTGCATTCATCCCTTGTGATGGCAACTGAGAAGTAGTGACTCCAGTCACAAAAACTGACAACAGTTATGTAGCACCTCAATTGTCAACACAAGGGTTGAGTGACTCCAGTCACAAAAACTTGTCAGTTTTTGTGACTAGAGCCACTACTTATATGGCTGGGAGAGTGGTGTGCTGATCACTTGCCCCTTTATATCCACATCCAGTGATGCTTATCGGTTGAGGATGACATGGGAGGCAGTCAGTGCTGTTCGGCCTTCTGAGTCCCATTCACATGAAGTTTAGTGTGGCTTAAATGTTACCAGATATTCGTCTGACCTGAAATCCTTATCTTCATTTCATTTCACTTCACTGACCGCAACTATGTGTATATTGAGTCTTTGCATTTTTTTTTCAGCTTTTCAAGCTTTCCTACTATGTTAAAACTTCTGACATTCCAAGCTCTGACTCACAGGAGGTTATCCCACTGTTGGTTATTCCATCTTTATCTCATGCTCACCTCCCTCTTGACAGCCCCTGGATGTCTGAAAAGGGGACTAATCCAGAATCTTTTGCCAATGCATAGATCATGACAGTTTTTCAACTACAGCCCACATGTCCTGTGGATACACACTATGTGTCTATAATGCTGCAGTTTCCATTTCCCTCTGCTACCAGATGCCATTGGTCATTGCTGATTTTTCTACTGTTTTAGTGGAAGTTTCCACCACAAAGGCAAGAAACTGTCTTGAGCCCTTGTCAGCTCCTCTGTCCTCTTTGACAAGGCTGTTGGCAGGATGAGGGTGTCTTTTATGCCAATGTTTGTACCATCTACAAAGCAAGCAAACTTGACGTGGTAATGTTACTGATGAAAGGTCACAGATATACACAAGAAAAAGTGCCATAAGATGGAACCTTGTGGGAGACCATGCCTGATAGCTTAACACATGTTGACACTCTCTATTTCCTGCCAGAAAAATACAATTTGAACTATTTTGCAGCATTTCCTGTTACACAGCAATATTCCAATGTACTCAAAGGTTTAGAGATAGGAAGATACTGGAACAGGAGGGGAAAATTGCTGCCCTTCAGGCTGAGTTAGACAAGGCCAGGGGAGATCTTGACAGGTTAAGGAGGGAGAAGGGTAAAGAGAGGTGGGAAGTGGCAACAGGCAACAGGAGGAACAGGCCTAGAACTTTGTCTGACAGCTTTATGGTGAATGTGGAAAATAGATTTGACCTGTTGCTTCAGTTAGAAGCTGGTGAGCCTCAAGCAGTTACAGGTGTAGACAGGGCACAACAAACTTTCAGCAGCAAATTGAAAAGTAAGAATGTAGGGAAATCAGTAAAGAGAAAGAAAGTGTTGTTGTTAGGTAGTTCCCATGGAAGAGGTGTTGGCCAACTCTTGCAGGATGAACTAGGATCAGAATACCAGGTCACCAATTTTTTTAAACCTAGTGCTGGTCTGGAGCAGGTGACAGAGGATTTAGGATCACTTTGCAAAGATTTCACTAAGGAAGACACCGTGGTTATAGTGGGTGGGGCAGGTAACAGTATTGACAGAGATCCTGGGTACAGCATAGAGTGTGACCTGGCGAAGATTGCATCAGCATCGAGGCATACCAGTGTTGAGTTTGTATCTGTTCTTGGGCGCCATGACCGACCTCATTTGAACTCTTCTGTCAAGAGAGTTAATTTGGAGCTGGAACGGCTGCTCATGTCGGGTGCGGGGTCACACATTGGTGTGGTTCATGTTGATTCTGTCAGTAGGTGGGATTATACTAGGCATGGCCTTCACCTCAACAGGAAGGGGAAGGGTAAATTGGCTGGGGAGATAGCAGGAAAGTTAAAGGGGGGAGGCACTGTCATGAGTGGTAAAATACCAGTGGTTATAGGATTCAGAAAAGACCCTTTTTTAGGGTAGGGAGGACAGAAAGAAAACAAATTTTAAGAGAGGTTAGAACTGAGACAAACCTTCAGTTTGAGAAAGAAATCAAAAAACATAATTCCAGCTTATTACATCAACATAAACAGCCATTGGTTAAGAATTTTCAACTGTCAGCAGATATTTTAACTCCATCCAATTTTAAGTCAGTCAATGTGAAATGTCAGCTATCTTTATTGCATCAAAATATTCGAGGACTGAGAAATAAAATTAATGAATTAACTATCTGCATAGATGAATTAGAGTCTTCAAACCCAGCTGACATAATCTGCCTCTCTGAACATCATGTGACCACTGGTATAGAACTTTTAAGTGTTACAGGGTTTAGGTTAGCATCTCACTATTGTAGATCAGAAATGGAGAAAGGAGGAGTTGCCACATTCATCAGGAACTGTCATAAATTTAAGAACATAGACATTCATAAATTTTGCCTAGAACAGCATATGGAAGCATGTGCAACAGAATTAGATTTTCACAAAAAATCTTTCATAATATTAAGTGTATATCGAGCACCTGCAGGTAACTTTAATCTGTTTGTAAACCACCTTGAAGCTGTACTGGCCCATTTAACAACCAAAAACAAAGAAATAGTGGTTGCTGGTGATTTCAATGTAGATTTCCTTAAAGACTCTCCCAATAAGAACCTATTTGAGTTAGTAACACTATCATTCAACTTAATTCCCACAGTAAAGTTCCCCACTAGGATAACCACTTGCTCACAAACAGCCATTGATAATATCTTTATAGAAAAGTCAAATGAACAAAATTATATTACAAAACCAATAGTCAATGGCCTCTCAGACCATGACATGCAGTTCCTTCTGTTAAATGTTAATACTGAACAGGATATAAAATCTGTTAAATCTGAGCTCAAGAGGGTAATCAGTAAGCCAAAAATTGATTATTTTAGGACACTCCTCAGAGACATTCACTGGACTGATGTTTACAGTGCTCATGGCATGAATGAAAAATATAACATTTTTGCTAATAAAGTGCTTACCTTATTTGAACACTGCTTTCCCCCAAAACTTACCAAGGTTAGAGCAAAGTCTACAAAGAAGCCATGGATTACTCGAGGAATAGGGGTATCTTGTAAAACAAAAAGAAAACTGTACCTGTCAATCCGAAACATTTCCAATGTTGATGCTATAGCACATTATAAGAAATACTGCAAAATATTAAAGACTGTAATACGGATGTCAAAGCAAATATATTACAAGGAAAAGATAGTCATATCAGATAACAAAATAAAGACAATATGGGATATAGTGAAGGAGGAGACCGGTAGAACCAGACATGAAGAGGAACAAATAGCATTAAGAGTAAATGATGCATTGGTGACAGATGTGTATAGTGTTGCAGAACTTTTTAACAAACATTTTATAACTGTTACTGAAAAGATGGGGTTGTCAGGTTCGGTAGATGCTGCTATGGATTACCTTAGACCAGACATTTCAAGTAACTTCCATAATATGAATTTGACCCTCACTACCCCAACAGAAATAATGTCCATCATAAAATCTTTAAAATCAAAAACATCTAGTGGGTATGATGAAATATCAACAAAGTTAATTAAAGAATGTGATTCTGAGCTAAGTAACATATTAAGCTATCTGTGTAACCAGTCGTTTATCAGTGGAATATTTCCCGAATGGCTGAAATATGCTGAAGTTAAGCCACTGTTTAAGAAGGGAGATAAAGAAATAGCATCAAATTTCCGTCCAATTTCACTGTTGCCAGCATTCTCAAAAATTTTCGAAAAAGTAATGTACAGTCGTCTTTATAACCATCTTATCTCAAATAACATACTGTCAAAGTCACAGTTTGGATTTCTAAAAGGTTCTGATATTGAGAAGGCTATCTACACTTACAGTGAAAATGTACTTAATTCATTAGACAAAAAATTGCAGGCAACTGGTATATTTTGTGATCTGTCAAAGGCATTTGACTGTGTAAATCACAATATCCTTTTAAGTAAACTAGAATATTATAGTGTAACAGGGAATGCTGCAAAATGGTTCAAATCTTATATCTCTGGCAGGAAACAAAGGGTGTTATTAGGAAAGAGACATGTATCAAGCTATCAGGCATCATCCAACTGGGAACTAATTACATGTGGGGTCCCACAAGGTTCCATTTTGGGGCCCTTACTTTTTCTTGTGTATATCAATGACCTTTCATCAGTAACATTACCAGATGCCAAGTTTGTTTTGTTTGCTGATGATACAAACATTGCAATAAATAGCAAATCAAGTGTAGTCTTAGAAAGATCAGCCAATAAAATATTTGTAGACATTAATCACTGGTTCCTAGCCAATTCTTTGTCACTAAACTTTGAAAAAACACACTACATGCAGTTCAGAACTTGTAAGGGGTGTCCCAAGAGTATATGTCTAACATATGATGACAAGAAGATAGAAGAAGTGGACGGTGTTAAATTCTTGGGATTACAGCTTGATAATAAATTCAACTGGGAGGAGCACACCACAGAACTGCTGAAGCGTCTTAACAAATCTCTGTTTGCAATGCGAATTTTGTCAGACATAGGGGATAAAAAAATGAAAAAGCTGGCATACTATGCTTACTTTCATTCCATAATGTCATATGGGATTATTTTCTGGGGTAATTCATCAAGCCAAGCTAAAGTTTTCCGGGCACAAAAACGTGCAGTAAGAATTATATGTGGTGTGAACTCAAGAACATCCTGCAGAAGCCTGTTTAGGGAACTAGGGATACTAACTACAGCTTCCCAATATATTTATTCCTTAATGAAATTTGTCATTAAAAATATATCACTTTTTCAAACCAACAGCTCAATTCATGGAATCAATACTAGAAATAAGAATAAGCTTCACAAGGATTTAAAGTCACTTAGTCTTGTACAAAAAGGTGTGCATTATTCAGGAACACACATTTTCAATAACTTGCCAGCAGCCATAAAAAGCTTAACAACCAATGAAATTCAGTTTAAGAGAAGCCTAAAGGATTTATTGGTGGCCAACTCCTTCTACTCCATTGATGAATTTCTGAGGAAAACCAACTGATTTGTATATAAGTACAACATAACTTCTGCACAATTTCAGTGCAGTAATGTGTTCACTGAAAATTTGTGTGTGTGTGTGTGTGTGTGTGTGTGTAAGTATAATCTAACTTCTGCACCATTTCAGTGCAGTAATGTGTTCATTGTAAATAAGTATTACAGTAGTTGTATTACATGTTTCTTACCTTATAAATAAATAAAAAACTTTTTTATTTTAAATTCAGTGCAATAGTATTTGTAAAATGACTCTTAGTGTTCATTAAAAAATGACGATCATTCCACTTGGGACCTGTGGAATGGTACATTAGCTTATTTGTTTAGTTTAAATATTTGTCATGTATTGTTGTTTTTCTGACATGTTCCACATCCTGGAGGACCTCCTCACTACGGATCAATTGGAATGAAAGTAAATCTAATCTAATCTAATCTAATATTGTGATTTACACAGTCAAATGTCTTTGAGCGGTAGCCTGTCACTTATTGTTTAATGAATTAAGTACATTCTCACTATATGCATAGATAGCCTTCTCAATATCAGAACACTTAAGTAATCTGAAATGTGTCTTTACCAATATGTCATTAATTAGGTGGTTAAGAAGCAGATTGTGTATTACCTTTTTTTTAGGGAAAATTGAGAATTCTGGGAAAAGTGGAAGTGAATGGAAATTTAACAGTGTTTCTTTATCTCCTTTCTTATACAGAGGTTTAACTATAGCACATTATTACTATTCATGGATGGGCCCAATAGGACCATGTGAGGTACAATCCATCAATGTCACTTTTGATGGTTGGCCTTCCTTTGTGTCCAAATTTGGTTCATCTTTTCAGAATGAAGTTTCTTTCTTTCATCAGACCATTGTGTTACAGTCTGTTTTCTGATTTTCCTCTGACCAGCTTTCCAAGCAAATATCTTTTGCCTGAATGTTATTCTATGCCTGAGTTATACTGGTTACTTTAAGATCCTCCTTAATCACAGCAATCCATTTAATTGGCTCAGTTTTGCCCTTACTTCTGTTTTTGTAGAATTCTATCATTTGTTTTGTCAACATACTGGGTGCCATTCTTTTAATGTGCCCATAAAATTTAAGTCTTTGTTTTCTCATGTCACCATGTATGTCTGAGTATTCTTCTATTTCCTTATTACTTCTCAGCCTAAAAGTTTCTCCATCAGTGATTTTGGGGCCTAATATTTTCCTACTAATCTTTCTTTCTTTCTCTAGAATTTCTTCAATATCCCTCTTTCTATTTAAAATTAAAGTTTCTGCTCCATAAAGACTTTCAGATTTGATTACAGTGTTGTAATGCCTAAGTTTACTGAATTTAGAAAGCGATTTTTTATTATAAATATTTGCAGCTTTTTCCATACTGTTTTCTCATATGGTTTCTCCCAAGTGTTTAAACTGAGAAACCCTTTTATTGTTCCTTATTTTGTGTTCAAAAACTCTGGTGCTTGCTTGTTGCATGTCACATATTCTGTTTTTTCTTTAAGAATTTCAATTTGTTTTTGAGCTGTGGTAATACCCCTAGTTAAAATTGCCAGATCATTTGCAAAGGTGAGGCTATCTATTCTAACATTACCTCTGCCTAACTTGATTGATTCATCTATTCTTTGACTCGACTTTTGCTCTCACCATTCTGTAATCACCTTTTCCAAAACACAGTTAAACACTAATGGGGAGAGTCCATCTCCCTGTCTAACACCAGTCTTTATATCAAATGGTCCAGAAATTTCTCCCATGAATTTAACTTTAGAGGTAGTGTCAGTTAACATTTCCTTAATCAGTGTTAGAGTTTTATTATCTAGCCCTTGCTCCTTTAAAATTTAGTAAAGAGATTCATGATCAACTGAGTTGTAGTCCTTTTAAAAGCCACAAATGTATTGTATATTTATTGGTCCTTTGAATCATACACTGTACAGGGGTACATAATGATATAGGACAAGTCAAATAATTTGCAATAAAGTTAAAAGAAAAACTGTTGTATAGTTTTCAGTATATAGCAATATAACTCTAACATATGGGAATAACATTTCACAAATACACAAATAAATTTTACATGCACACATTTCATACTTTCGGCCTTGATTATACAGACACACACATTAATGTAATAGACAACATATAATGCACAGATAAATCTACATGTACACATTTCTTATTTTGGCCTTAATGGTATAAACTATTTAAATTTTTCATATATTTACATTGTAGATAAATATTCGTCAACACTATAGTAGCAATTCTGTAGCAAGTAGTCACTCACTGCAGTTTTGAATTTATGCATGCCAGTTATTGCCTTAATTTTTTTAGGTAGTTTGTTATACAGTTTTTTTCCTGCTTTAAAGAGTCCTTTTTGTTTTAGTGTTGTATGTGAAAACTGCATATGTAAATCTTGATTATTCCTTGTGTTATATGAATGGATATTTTGTTTTTTGGAGCAATATTTTCATCTACGATTTTCCTTATAAACATGATTGTTGGTAATGGAAGAATATGAAGCTTTTTAAATGAGGGTTTGCATTAAGATCAAGGTGCTGAGCCTTCCATGGCTCTTATAATTCTTTTTTGTGCAATAGAACAGCTTTTGCTGGGTGGTGAATTTCCCCAGCAAATTAAACAATATCTTAGTAATGATTCTGCTTGGGCATAGTACACATTTTTTATGGCTTGCATTGATGTGCATCCAGCAAGAATTTTTATACTATAACAAATGGTATTTAATTTACTACATAGGTTTTGTGTGTGTTTCTACCATCTTAGGTCATCTTGGATCCAAACTCCCAAAAATTTGGTGCTATTTTCAATTTCAAGTCTTTTGCCTAACAGTTCTATGGTTGCAGTTAAAGGCTGTTTATTTTGCACTGTGTGTAGATGCAAAGTGTTTGTTTTATGTGTGTTTATTATTAAGTTGTTCATTGCGAACCATTCTGATACATGTGAAGTGCTCTTTTTTATTTCATTTTGGAGCTCTTCTGGGGCCTCTCCTTTGATAAGTATATTTGTATCATCAACATATTTAATGTACTTATAGTTAGTGCTGGATGGTTCCAGGTCATTTACAAACAGCAAGAACAAGATTGGTCCCAGTACGGAACCCTGCGGCACACCATATTTAACACACTGTTTTTCTGATTGATAGGAAGTTAAATTTTTTCCCTCTTTGTACAAGACTTCAACAACTATTTGGTGTTTGTTTTGTAGATATGACTTTACCCACTCATAGGCTGGGCCTCTGAACCCAACATTTTCTAGCTTTCTAAGCAATAGACCATGGTTAATGATGTCAAATGCTTTAGAAAGATCTAGGAATATTGCTGCTATGTGTTCTTTTTTATCTAATGCTTTTGAAGCTTCATTTAAGAAATCGATAATAGCTTTCTCAGTGGATTTATATTTTCAGAAACTATGCTGTGTAGCCGAGAAAACTTTTATTTTTTTCAATGAAATCTACGAGTCTTTTATAAAAGATTTTTTCAATTATTTTAGAAAAAACAGATAGTTGAGAGACTGGCTTATAATTTGTTATATCTGTTTTCACCCTTTTTGTACAATGGCTTCACTTTAGCTATTTTTAACCTTTATGGGAAGATTCCCTGAGAAAGTGAACTATTGCATATGTCTACCATGGGCCTAACTACTAAAGGTGCACATTTTTTAATGATATGGTCTGGTATGTTGTCAGTACCAGAGGAAAATTTTGATTTTAGCTCCCCTATTGTTTTTAGCATTTCCTGTTCATCTGTTGGGTATAGGAAGATGAGACTTGTTACTAGGGATGCACATACTATATTCTTACCAGAAATCCTTTGGTGCCTAAGGATTAGTTTTAAATTAAGAATTTGTTCCCAAAGGATCTGTTTGGTCTAAAGCCTGCTTGGTATTCAACAGTTTTAGGTTCTAACTGTCCTTGGACTCGATCAAGTAAACAATGCGACAGAATTTTGTATGTGGCCAAGAGAAGAGAGATTTCTTGGTAATTATTAAAATTGGTTCCATCCACTTTTATATGCAATGGATGAAGTAGGGCAGTTTTCTAAACCTTAGGTACTTTCTCAGTTTGCTAGATATGTCCTATTAGTTGAGTGATCTCTTTTATAGTGTTAGAACCAACTGATTTTGTTATACCATCTTCTTCAGATGCTTTATTGTTTTTAAGTCTTATACTCTGTTTAATTATTTTGATTTCATCAGGTTCTTTAGAGTTAGGTTTGGTGTTATTAGTTTGCTGTGGTTGGAATTTATCGCTAGTTCACGACAGTTTAATAGTTTTTCAAAATAATTAGCAAGTACCTTACAATTTTCTTGGTTGTTAAGAGCCAAACAGACATTTCCATTTTTGAAGCAAAGACTTTGAGATCAGTAATCAGTTAGTTTTGTTTTAAATATTTTATAAAAGTTTCTTGTATTGTTCTTTTCAAAATCATTTCTGATTTTTAAAAGTTGGGCATTTTTGTAGTTTCTTTTAGTCTGTCAGATTACAGTTAGAAAGGTGTTGTACGTATTTTTAGTTTTGTTACTATTCCAATTTTTGAATGCCTCATGCCTAGACTTAACCGCTCTTTCACAATCCACTTTCTACCAATGGTGTTTTTGTTTCTTTCAAAGAGGAATTAAATTTTGTGCTGTTGTGGTGGACTTTTCTGTTAGGATTTTCCAGTTGTTGGATTGTTTTTTTGTCAAGTTTGTTTGGGATAACATTTTTTGTTTCAAAGTGTTTTTGAGGTTGAAGTTTTACTTTTATTCACATTAAATAATGGTTAGAATCTACATTAGCCTCTTTCCTAACTTGGACATTTAAAATATCTTTGTAGTTAAGATATGAAATTGATACATGATCAATTTGAAATTCCCCAATAAATGTATCGAGTGCCTGCCAAGTTTTTTGTTTTGAAGGGTTCTTTTTAAAATGTGTAGACATGATTTTAAGGTTAAAATGTTTGCATGTTCCAACAAGTCTTTGGCCATTTTGGTTTGTCCATTTATGTGCAGGAAATCCACCCAACATTTTCTTATATTTTTTGTCTTAACCTAATTGAGCATTAAAATCACCGATTAAAATTTTAACATGGTTTGGGGAAATTTTCAAGACAATGCTTTCTAATGGTTCCCAAACTTCATTAACTTCTTCAGGTTTTTTACAGTTAACCTCATTCACTGGCATATGGGTATTAATTAAAGTGTATGCCTTATTTGCACATTTAAGAGAAATTGTCATTAGTGTATTATTAACAGATTTTATCTCTGTTATTGAATTTAAAATATTTTTGGAAACTTGAAAAGCAACTCCCAGATGCGCTGTATTATTAAGTATTCTTTTAGCAGTTTTACTTTTAAATAGACGATAATTACAGAAATCCATGGTTCCGACATTCGTGTTTCTTAAAGTGCCAAAATTTGAATTGTCTGTTCCTTTAATGTATATTCCAGTTTATGAAGTTTACATTGTTGAAAAAGTGTTTTTATGTTAAATGATGCAAAAAATGTATTTGTTTTGGTTTTAAGTTGGTCAGAGGACTCTGACTTCCTCTGTTGAATCACACTGCATTTTAACGTGGCTGCCGCAGAATCCAAAAGACCAGTTACACCAGTAATACTGGTGGTGGATTGACCACCTGGGGTAATATGGTGATTATCAAAATGCTCCATGATGATTGGACCCGGAATCGGGTGGGGTTGAATAGACTCATTGAGTGAACTCAGAGTGTTAAGACTGGAAGGATTAGTTCCAGAATATTAATTTCAGCCATCTCACTGATGAACAGACACTGACCATTTTGCAGCTTGCTATAAGAGAGATGCAAAGCAAATTTAGTTTTATTTTGCCTTGGTCCAGGACTTCTTATTCTGTATTCACAGCTGTCCACCATATCTGGTAGAACATACACCTGTGGCCACTCTGTAGCACATTATTTGAGTCAGTTGGGGAAATGTTCCAAACTCAGAAAAACACTCTTTAACTAACTTTGTTCTTATTTTATCTTAATCACTTTAATTTTTCAATTTTAAAGACTTCATGGTGGACATTACTACTGGTGTAGTTTCTGCTGTTAACGATCAGGTAACTTGACCCAGTACAAATACAAATGTTTTACTTCACCATTGAGCATGAAATTGGTGTTATCAGTGTTAACTTAATAATAATAATAATAATAATAATAATATAAACTTTGACATGACAAATGTTATTAACTACAATATAATAATCCAAGATGGATACAATACATAACTGTGGAAATGTCAATAACAAGAAGTTTCCTAATAGATCAATTACAAGATAAGTGAACTACATAGTTCAGTGACTGAGAAACACATAATCAAACAGATAATTAACAATAAGTACATGAAACAGTAATAAAATAGTTGCACAGTGTGGCATATGTATAGTTTGCAGTTAAGTTATAGTTCATTCTCATAGGGAAAATGGGTCAATTGTCACATACTCAAGGAACTCTTTAGCAGAGTAAAGTACTCCACCTTGAAGAGTGGTTTTAAATTTATTTACTGGCACTGAGTAGGCATTTTCAGGTAATATGTCGAAGTAGACAGGACCAAGATTTTTGTAGCTGTTGTGAGCCTTTGCAAGCCTAGCATATGGTATTTAATTGTATGTCCACTTTTTATGTTGTGGTCATGAACTGTTCTCCTTAAGTCAAATTTACTCAGATTCTCTTTAATGAAGACTAGGCAGTTGTAAATACACAGGCCAGGAATTGTCATTATATTCAGTTTCTTAAAATAATCTCAATATGATGCATAAGGGCTAAGTTCTGCTATTCACCTTATGGCTTTCTTTTGGCCATTTAAACACTAATTTTGAGCCTACAGAATTGCCCCATAATAGTATTCCATAACTTGGGTGCAAATGAAAGACTGCAAAATATGCATATAACAGAAGTTCTTAACTGACACTTTTCCTCAGCTTGTACAGCAGATATATGGCATGTACCAATTTGCCACACCTCTTCCCTGTGTGGGTATATGAAATCCTAATAATTTTACTGTTTTGTTATCATGACTGGGACCATTCAGTCTGAATACAATAGCTTCAGTTTTACTATCATTCTTCTGCAGTACATTTGCCTCAAACCAAGTAGTGCACCTCTCCATTGCCACTGCCATACTGTGTTGCACGTTTTCAATATTGGAATCACATGTGACGAGTGTTGTGTCGTCAGAATATAGCACAGCATCACAGGATACAACTGCAGGTAAATCATTTATATAAATAATGAAAAGGAAAGGTGCAAAAACAGATCCTTGAGGTACACCCTTTACAACTGGGAGACGTTCTGACATTTGATTATTTACCTTAACTGACTGTTTTCTATAGTAAAAGTATGACTGCATTAGGCATAGGGCATTCTCTCTCTCACTCTTTAGTGGTAGAGTTTTTTTGTGAGAGTATTGTGTGAGACTGTACCAAAAGCATCCCTGAGGTCCAACAGTATTGCACAGATAATATCTTTATTTTCAAAACAACTGTATATTTTTGCTACCATACTTTCAACTGCTTTGACTGTAGAAAGGCTGGATCTGAAACCATACTGTGAGGAGGTGAGTATATCATTGTGTTCAAAATAATGACTCATCTGTTTATGCATGCGGTATTCTATTATTTTTGATATTATGGGTATAAGTGATATTAGTCAATAGTTATGTGGTGATGCTATATCTCCCTTCTTATGTACTGGTTTAACTACAGATATTTTTAAGCATTCTGGATAATTACCTTCATTTAAAATTTTGTTGATTATTTTAGTCAGTGGCATTACAATTTGATTTTTGATATATTTAGTAACATAATTTGAGAGGCCATAGTAATCCTCTGCTCTAGAATTACTGAGCTTAGCTACTGATTTATTGACCATCTTCTCAGTTACACAAATCCAGTGAAAGCTGTCTGCTTACTGTTCATTTTTGGGCAGCAGTGTCTCTGTCTTACTCACATTCTCCATAATGCTGTTATCTGACTGAGGACTGACAAAATGCGCATTTAGAACATCAGGTGGAATTGGTGTCTGGTATACTTTATCATCACAGTTACTTTCTGTTTTAATAATTTCCCATGCAGCTTTGCATTTATTTACTGAGTTCAGTATATATATGTATCATTTGCTTTGCACTTAGCTGCCTTGATTGCAGACCTGTAAATCTTTTTCACTTTCACGTACATTTCCTTGTCAGCATTATTGTGCTTGGATCTAATATTCATGTTGCTGAAGTTATTTGTAATGACTATTTTAGATATTCCATGGCAGCACCTACTGAATCTGACAACTCTATCATTTCAGTAACTGTTATGGAATGATTATTAAAAAGTTGTGCAACACTACACACCTCTTATCAATGTACCATTTACTCTTAATCCTATCTTTTCCTCTTCATCTCTGGTTCTACCAACTTCCTCATTTTTATTTTGTTATCTAATATGATTATCTTTTTCTTGTAATGCAGTTTCTTTCATGCTCATGTTGTTACCTTCAATACTTTGCAATATTTCTTGTAATGAAATTTTATTATCTTACATCTTCCAATTCTGTAGCACTATTTGACATTATTCAACATTATTTGAAGTTATTGCTTCCATTGAAATCACTATAATCTATGCTGCAGACAATTTGATGTGCATAACGTAGTAGCATCACCATCAGAACTGTTTCTGAAGACAGTTTCTTTTTTCCCTTACAAGGAACCCCCATGAGTGTGAGGTCACAAATTCAATCTTTAGTAAAGCTCATGTGAAAGGGTTGTGTTAAGAATTATGACAGGAAAACATATTAGCTGCCAATGACTCACCATGTGCGTCAGGAAGATGACATAAAATGAGTGTCTTTGGTGCAAAGATCAATCTTCCATGGGATGCATGTGTTGCACTTCATAAAATGGACATTGTTGATATTCATGTTCAAAACCAACCATTAACATGCACCATGAACACTGAATTAAAAATGGCACTACATAGTGATCACAAGGTTTAAACCATCAGGATTAAAGGTAAACTCCTTCGTGAGTTACAAACAACGCAAGACGTTCAGCTAGATATCCACTCTTAAAGAATGCATATAGAATCATACTGGTGTAACAGGGCAATGTGAACTGATGGAATGTGATGGGACAAAACCAAACGTGGAACAGTCTGTCACAGAACTTAACTTAAGACTGGTTATTTTTTATGGAATAACTGCAGGTAGTGTGATAATATGTTTTATAGCCATGGAAAAGACAAACATCCAGAGGCTGCATTTGTCCAGTGGTTCCAGGTGGAATGAATTGCAATGTCACATGCTTTTCAAGAGGGACAGTTTGCCCTAAAGGAGTATGATATTTATACTATTTATACACAGACCAGGAATCAAGCAAAAGCAAGTTATTTTGACCAACTTTTGGCCAAAAGTAGTGTTCATACCATAATTTAGTTCTCTTATGCCCATTTTCCCATTCTTACTTACTGTGACACAAATATTATCTACTACCCTTGCAAGATAATACACACAAGAAAGAATCTTTGAGGGCAGAGCATCTCAAACTTCTTGCAACACAATAAATAACTTTCCAGCCAATTTACCATCCACATTCACAGTCAGCATAATTGTATACAAAAGCTTTGAGGCATTGATGTTAGTCGACCTTGATACAGTTCTCTTGGTACCTCTACGTTCCATGGTTCCTTTCATATGCATTTCCTCTTCACATCCGATTGGCTGGCGTTGAAAACAGATTCTCTACTGAACTATGGGATAAGTTTGTTTATTTCATCTACAAATTTTTAGGCAATTCCACAGTTTTCTGTGCATTGTCAGGTTGATGCTTTGCTTGAAATTTTATTACCTTACATCTTCCAATTCTGTAGCACTATTTGAAGTTATTCAACATTATTTGAAGTTATTGCTTCACTATAATCTATGCTGCAGACAATTTGATGTGCATAATGTAGTAGGTCACTATCATGCACATCCTGTAAATTATATCAAGCAGCCTTGATATACACAAACACCTGTTTTCATAATAAGTGTGCCTTGTCCTCCCTTGAATATGCATGGTTTTTCTTATGCACTACATGGTCATTTTATTCAAAATCTGTTCATAATTGCTTTTTACTATGCCAGTATGATCTTCCATGCATGTAATTTTGTTTGTACCTGCTCCTTGGACAACAATTGTCCTTCACTACATTTCACTGGAGAACAGATTTGTTGCTCCCTATCCAACAAGAATGATGAACTACATAGCTTGACACCTGTTTCAATATCACTTTCACTTGTTATGCACATATTGTCATCATTGTACTCCTCATGTACACTGTCTGCACAGTCAGGCATATACAACACCACACATTCCACTGACTCATCTTGCAGAAATGCTAATACTTCATGTGCCACTTCTTTCTCACTCTGAAATTCCTTGGGCTGCTTTCTGACAAAATGTCAACTTTGGCAACTGTTGTTGTAGATATAATGCAATGTTTGCTTTTTTTATTGTTAGCATTGTTCTGCTTTGTGTGAACACTGTAGCAGTGTTGTTAATTACTTGTTGACTAAGGAGTTCAACTATGCTCTACAGCCTCATGCTGTGCTCACCGTTGGTTACTTCCAGTCCACTACCTGTTGCCTTTAGCAGCCAATATTGTGGTTGCATGGTAGATAATATGTGGAGCATGGAATGCTGTAAATATTGTTGGCCTTTTGTGACCTTGCACTCAAAAGGTTCCTTATTAAAAGGTAATCTTATTGCCTGTTTGTAGAATTTAGTCTAATCTGGGATAATTTGGGGAGAAAACAGCTTTCAAATGAGGAAAGAACTTTATTAATAAAGTTATTGTGTTTTTCATTCATGCCATGAGCACTGTATGCCTCACTCCAGTTCATGTCTTCCAGGAGCTAACTAAAATAATCAGTATTTGTCTTACTGACTGTCCCTTGAATTCAGATTTATTTGAGATTGTATCCTGATCAGTACTAACATTTAACAAAAGAAACTGCATATCACAGTCTGTGACATATTGACTATGTTTTTGTGATATAATTGTGTTTGTTAGACCTTTATAGAAAGATATAATCAGTGGCTATTTTTTGAACAATTAGTTACCCTGGTTGGGAAGTTAACAGTAGGAATGGAGTTAAATGATACTATTACTGACTGCAACAAATTTTTACTGGAAGTATTTTTAAGAAAACTGACTTTAAAATCACCAGCAACCACTATTTTTTCTGTTAAACAGGCCAATAAAATTTCAAGGTGTTTTATGAATAGATGAAAATTACCTGGAGGTGCTCAGCAAACACTTATTATTGTGAAGGATTTATTGTGAAATTCTACTTTTGTCACAAAATTAATGACTATCTGTGTTCTTAAACTAATGACAGTTCCTGATGTGTGTGACAGCTCCTACTTTCTCCATTTCTGCTCTACAGAAGTTAGATGCTTACATAAATCCTGTAACAGTTAACACATGTATACCACTGGTCATATGTTGATCAGAGAGGCAGATTATGTCAACTAGGTTAAAACACTGTAATACAGGGCAGCACAGTTCAACTCCTTTGACTTGCATTACATGAGATAACTTTCCATCCCTACATTTTATAAAATACAGTGTCACTGATAGAAATGAACTTGACGTTTTTACAGTTTTGAAAAATTTTTGTTTTATTTCCATACATGTTTCTACTTAAGAAAATGTTTGTGCGGAGGTTGGATTGGGATGAAACTTTTATGTAGAATATAGCTTCCTAGTCTGTGCAAAGAAGAAACAGGGAAATAATTAATATCTGGCTTTAAACTTCCTTGCAGATTAAAACTGTGTGCCAAACTGAGACACAGACTTGGGGTCTATGTCTTTCATGGCCAAGTACTCTACCGACTGAGCTATCCAAGCACAACTCATGACCCATTCTCACAGCTTTACTTCCACCTCTACCTCATCCTCTAACTTCCAAAGATGTGAGGATAGGTCCATGAGTCATGCTTTGATAGCTAAGCTGGTAGAGCACTTGCCCACAAAAGGCACACTTCCCAAGTTTGATTCTCAGTCCAGCACACAGTTTTAATATGCAAGAAACTTTCATATCAGTGCACACACTACTGCAGAATGAAAAATTCAATTTGGAAGTATCTGACTTGTGACTTGCTTCAGGGGAATGTAATAGGACCATTCATGTACCTGTTGCATATCAATGGCTCAGCTGATAATACTAGTCATAACTTCCAACTTGTCACAGCTGATCCACGAAGAATTCTTCTTTGACAAATCTTGAAGTAATATGCATGCAGATGTTGATAAAATATAAAGCATGGTGTGAAGACTGTCATTCCTAAACAGCATCCCATACGAGCAAACCAGTTGCATTTTTACTTGTGGTTACTTGTACTTTAGGTACTTAGGCTATGCATGCTTCTGTTTAAATAGGATAATTAATTATAGACATAGGCCAAGCTGCACATGTCTACTCTCATGCCCTCCAACTAACTTTCTCTACATAGCTTGTAACTGTGATCCTGCAGTCAAATAGTTGATGCATTGGCTAGAATTGTGAGTTAATAAAGTACACAGAAATACGAAATAGAAATTAAATGAGTAATTTAATAACAAGGCTTCTATTCTAACATCTGTAACTGATGTAGATGATAGAGAATTAGGTTGAATAAGTTTTATTCAAGAAAAGACATTTTAAATAAACAGAAAGTGGTCCTATGATATTCAGTTAAATTGCAATGGAAAATACCTTCATCAAATGCAGTTAAGTTACATTGAGAGTGATATGAGAAGGGTAGCAAAATCCCCAAACTAAACAGTCATCAAAGATATGCAAAAACAAAGTCAATTTCATAATCACAACACACAAAATATTCACCAGATTAAAACAGTTCAGAGTTCAACATGATTCACAAATTAACACATGTGATGCAAAGAATAGTCACTCATACTCTGTCTATTCTTAGTCCCATAAATCAAGCAGAAATAGTTGAGACTCATACTCTGGAGCACATTCAGGCCTCTCAAAATATAAAGACCCTTCAGAAGTTTAAAGTACAGCAGTGGTCATTCACTGCCCAGAATCAAACATCTCCAAAATCAAGTACCACTTGTTATCACTGGCAGGCCTGCCTTCTTCCAGAACTCACGTAATAGTGTCCATGATCGCTCCCTTGAGTTCATCACTTGAAAAAAAGTCCCAGTCTCCACTTGACTCCTGTAGTGTTCTGCTATTGTCTACTTTTCTACTGGCTGAAGGCCATCCCCACCAAAAATACATCATTCTTACACACTGCAAACCTAATTTAATTCATCTTGACCACTTCATG
The DNA here is from genome assembly GCF_021461385.2 of Schistocerca piceifrons. Taxonomy (NCBI): domain Eukaryota; kingdom Metazoa; phylum Arthropoda; class Insecta; order Orthoptera; family Acrididae; genus Schistocerca; species Schistocerca piceifrons. Next base: position 292,454,947 of record NC_060149.1, on the reverse strand, counting down.
GACTAAACTAACATATTATGACTATATTTAAATAAAGAAATGTTATAAACAATCAGTCAATCTCAAACCATTTTTAATAAACATAAATAGAGGTTTGTCCATAAATACACACATCAAAAAAAGTTTTGCATCACCCCAGTTCCCAGAACCCCTGAAGACAGACGTTGACTGTGGATATTGTATCACAGATACAGTCCCTTTGACTGTTCAGAGATGCCACTGAACCCGCCCAATGATGTAAACAACCATGCATGAGCAGCGCCTATTAAATGGAAGGGGTCCGATAGCCAATCAGTCCCAGACGTTCCACTAGGAAGGAGGTACACGGCTCAAGTTGTCAGTAGTTCAACCATGCCTAGAGAGTCAATACCATAGTTTGATCATGTCCACATTGTTACTTTGTGCTAGGAAGGGCTCTCAAAAAGGTAAGTGTCCAGGCATCTCATGGTGAACCAAAGCAATGTTGTTCGGACATGAAGGAGATACAGAGAGACAGGAACTGTTGATGACATGTCTCACTCAGGCTGCCCAAGGGCTACTACTGCAGTGGATGACTGCTACCTATGGATTATGGCTCAGAGGAACTCTGACAGCAAGGCCACTATGTTGAATAATGCTTCTTGTGCAGCCACAGGACGTTGTGTTACGACTCAAACTGTGAGCAATAGGCTTCAGGATAACGAAATCGCTCGACTAGAGTGGCCAGCATGTTCTCCGGACATGAACCCTATTTAACATGCCCTGAGGGATCGATGCTGAATTGCCATTGAGGAGTGGGACAATCTGGACCAACAGTGCCTTGATGAACTTTTTGACAGTATGCCATGACAAATACAGGCATGCATCAATGCAAGAGGACGTGCTACTGGATATTAGAGGTACTGGTGTGTACAGCAATTTGGACCACCACCTCTGAAGGTCTCACTGTATGGTGGTACAACATGTAATGTGTGGTTTTTATGAGCAATAAAAAGGGCAAAAATGATATTTATGTTGATCTCTGTTTTTCTCTACAGGTTCTGGAACTCTCAGAACTTGGGTGATGCAAACCTTTTTTGATGTGTGTAAATAAGTCAGTATTCATGTGCAAGTGAGCTCATGATAAATGATGACAGATTGTTGCTAAATGTTATTTAAACTATTATTTGTACCTCTTTAACAGAACCATCTTTCAGTTCTCTTTTCAATTTTGGTGTCCACTAACACATGTGATTGACCACTCTTAAATTAGCACAACTCTTTAATAGCACTTACAGTCAACATTTGAATAAAGTTACTGACAATATAGAAAACTGTTCATTAAATAAATACAGAAGTATGACAAAATATGAGGTATTCATGCCTGTATTCATTTGCTGTGTTATTGTGGCATACACGATGTTCTGACAAACAGAACATCTGTTGCATAATGAAACATATATAAAAGGCATTGTAAATCAATAAATAAAATAGATAGAGATGCATAGCTCTCAGGGATGGTAGCTATAGTGCAATGCTATCATCTGAGATATCGTTTACTGAAATTGCATGAAGTGATTAAAAGTTGTTAATACAGAAGTTCATTGATAACATGTTCATTTATTGTAAAATATTAACACCAGTAATTTTAAAGATAGTGAAATATTGTTGTGTCATTGTATGCACATCGTTTTTCTGGGATTACTGATGTATTTAGATTTGCATTAATGTTTGACTGTGAGTTATTGTTGAATCTCAAAGAAGTGTCACTCAGTCATTTTTAAGTGTCTCTGCCACTCCACCATTTCTTGGAGCATCTCCTGCATAAAGGCCATGTGAGTAACAACCATCCAAATTTCAAGCTTTGGGTTTTTCCCCACTTCTGGCAATGCAGCTAGTCTTTGTACCTGGACTAGTTCGTACTGGTTACCTATTTGGAAGCTGGAACTGCCGTGGCACACCCTGAGACCTGGGCCCGCTAGTGTTCAGCTGTACAACAAATTCATATTACCTCATTGCAATGGTGGGTGGTTGATTAGCTCACCTAAATACGTGTAATGTTACATACCTCCACTTAACGTGGCTTGTTAGCTCAATAACTTGGCACATTAAGTAGCACCAAATTTAACACACACAACATAGTAAAAACATACATAATGTAATAAATGGAATAACCTACTTGTGTGTCAGAACACTAGTGCAAGTATTCTTGTGGTGGTGTGTGAAACAGTATGTATCTCAAGAGAAATATCATATTATCAGCTTAACAATGTAGAAAAAAAGAAGACACGTCAAGTTGCAGACAGGCATGATTAAAAGACACTCACATACAGCTTTTGGCCACAGCCTTTGTCAGTAAAGAGAATCACATACACACAACATTCATACACACACAGACAAGCAAGCACACCTCACGCACACACATCCGCCAACTCCATCATCTCGTCTGGAATGCAGCATCATGTGGGATGCAAGCAGCGATCTGGAGGGGGTGGGGACTGCAATTTGATTTGTCTTCTTTACAGTAAGCAGAAATCTATCTTTGCCTACGTTCTTGATATTCCTATCTGGAGTTTCCATTGTTTGGTGTTATCGGCTTAAATTTATTTTGTGTGTCACAAATTATAAAATCACAGCATATTAATTAAATGCAAAAATAAATTTATAAATTTGAATAAACTCTCTAGTCAGCTCATTATTTGCAAAAGTTTTTACTGGTTTTGTGCTTATTTGATTGCACCGTTTTTGCTTTGACCACATTGTACCACTTCACCATCACAACACATGATCAGTGTTCTGGCATCAAAGATTAGATCAGTCACAGTCCAGCCACCACCACAGAAATTCATGATGCTCTTGACAAAGTACTGCATTGAACATTTGTCAATCCACAGTCACTGTCTGTGCTGAAGGACGATAGCTGTCAAAATATGACTGTGGTTTAGTTACCAATAATGATATGACTTTCCAAATCCCCATAGGTCAGGCATTGAACACCCTCCCCACTGGAATAAATATATTCACAGACAGGATAGTAAGAAAAAACTGATTTGTAGCATAGGCAGAACACCTGATTTGGCTTGACATTTCAAACACTCTGCCCATGTTACCACTAAAAAACACTCTTTTGCACTATGCAATTTGTTGAACACCATAAATCAACTAACATTTCATCATTTCTCCACAATTTTATCATATTTAATTACAAACTTTAAAACTAATTCTGCATTATGCTGAAATTGCCCATTTAGCTTGCCCATAATGCAGACCATTGCTGACAGTTTGAGTCGTAACATGACGTCCTGTGGCTGCACAGCAAGCATTATTCAACATGGTGGCATTGCTGTCAGAGTTCCTCTGAGCCATAATCTGTAATTAGCGGTCATCCACTGCAGTATTAGCCCTTGGGTGGCCTGAGCAAGGCATGTCATCAACACTTCCTGTCTCTCTGGATCTCCTTCATGTCCGAACAACATCACTTTGGTTCGCTACGAGACACTTGGATGCTTCCCATGTTGAGAGCCCTTCCTGGCACAAAGTAACAATGTGTGCATGATCGAACCATGGTATTGACTGTTTAGGCATAGTTGAACTACAGAAAATATGAGCCGTGTACCTCCAGCCTGGTCGAATGACTGAAACTGGTCCGCTGTTGGACCCCCTCCATTTAACACGTGCTGCTCATGCATGGTTGTCTTGTTTACATATTTTGGGAAAGGGGGGGGGGGGAGTTTAGTGACATCTCTGAACAGTCAAAGGGCCTGTGTCTGCGATACAATATCCACAGTCAACATCTCTCGTCAGGACTTCTGGGAACTGGGGTGATGCAAAACTTTTTTTGATGTGTGTAAATTTATTGATTTGGAAAATGAGTTCATGGCCCAATCTGCACAACAAACAAAGAATGTTGATGACGTCAAAGTTGAATAGAAAACCGTAACAGAAACAATGTAACAGAACTGTAGTAGTTTAGACAAAAAATAAATTAAATGTTGAAAACAGTATGGTAACTAATCTAAATGTTTCAGACCAAAAAATTTCATTAGTTCAGGGAAATTGTATTCATAAAAATGTATATTCAAATAATGGTATTGTGTGGTCCAACATTCCTGTCAAACAATTTACATTCAGTGGTTTTTATACACAGCTAAGGGATAGCTTTTGTGTTGGGCATTAATGATGACCAAAAGATAAAATTCGTTGAAAGATGTCTTGAAGGCGAAGCTCTGTCATGAGTAAATCTAAATTTAAGTCAGTGGAAAACATACCACAGTTTCAAAAAAAGTTTTTTAAATAAATTTTGTTCAAAAAATTAACAAGGGAGAATTAAAAACGAATTTCTGAATGGTCCAAATTATAGTAATAGGGAAGATACACTAAAAGAATTTTGTAAGAATCAACTTAAGAATTTAGCACACCTTGACAGGCGATTTGACAAAATGACATTAATTGCTTCACTAAGAAGGAGATTGCCAGAAAGGTTGCAGTGGGATTTAGTACACAGACCTGAGGATTATCTAGAACAATTTTTACAATATGTAAACAGGCTGGATAGGGCAGTAGAAAGAAACATGTACCATAACAATCATAAAGATAGAGATCAAAATGGTAAGAGCAACAGAAACTGAGATGGTGTTAACTTTAATCACTGTCAACAGAAATTTTGAACCTCAGCAGAACAGGAATAATGGGGATAACCATGGGCAATATAATAGGAGAAATAATCATTGAGGCAACTGTTCAGGAAACAGTGGTCGCCTCAATGAAGGTTCACATTTTTGGGGCGAGAAAAACCACAAGTACAGGAACTCCAAGTTACACACACATTTAGAGAATAATAATAGTATCAACAATGTAACACAGGTATCTGAAGTTGAACAAAGGTACATCAGATTTCTCATTTATGTTTTGATCAAAAGTTTTGGAATGCTATGTTCAATTACAGTGATGTAGATACTAATCACAAACCAGAATGTGAGAGTAATGAGAAAATGATGTAGTATGTACTAATGATTTCTTCTTTTGGTCAGAAAACAATGTTATTCATATATGTAAAACAAGTGATGACTGTATTGGATATGAATTAGGTTGTATTTTTTATGTAGATGTGAATGAGAGCTGTGAAATGACTGGGGTTGGTAAGTCTGAGACTGATAGCTTATTGCAAATGAATGTAGGTGAGGTATGTGACTTTGATAGTGATGAGAGCTGTGTTGTTAATGACGTTACTGATGAAGTAGTGGAAGAATATGATGATCATATTGATGATAATGAGGATCAGGATGAAGATGATGATGATGATGATGATGATGATGAAGATGAGTATCAGGTTTTTGTGAAGGTTAAAAATAATGAAGTTCTAGAGCTATTTGCAAATACAAGTAAGGTAAGTGATATTTGTGATGATGTAAGTGAGAGCCGTGGAACACCAGTCCAAAGCAGTTTTTCGTTAATGTCATGCAGAGAAATGATCCAAACAGTAAAGGTGAGTTATCTGTAAGCTTTGAGAATAATGGATTAAAATGTTTTGAAATTTTTTTGGGACCATACTGATGTCAACATAGATAAATTAGCATTCTGGAATAAGTTAGCTGTGGTTAGTCAAAATTTGTATCCAAATTGCTGGCATGGTGTATTTTGTGTTCGTTGTGTAATAAGTGATGTTGATTGTGCTATGGAACCCATTGAGTGTGTTCAATGTTTACCTGACAACATGTGTAAACAAAGTGATGCTAAGATACCAGTAAAGTTGTTAAAACCTTGAAAAAACAGTAGAGATGTAGCATTTGATGAAATTGAAAGTGATTTTTTACACGAAGCACTTAATAGCAGAGATGATAATTCAGGTTTTGGATGTCCTTACATTAAGATTAAGATTGATCAGTGGGAAGGGAACTGTCTGATTGATACAGGTAGCCCAATTTGTGATATATCTGAACAACTTAGAGACAAAATCCAGTATAGTAAGAATTTTGTGGAAATGCCCATTGTAGGTGTATACATAAGAGGAGCTACAGGTAAGCAAAGCAAATTGGTAAAATCTCAAGTACTTTTAATGTTTAGTATAGAACGCAAAAGCTGGATGCTTAGTGTTCCATAGTCTGGAAGAAAATATAATTCTCAGTATGGATTAGATAGTGAAAGTTGAGGTGTGTTTTGGATGGAATGCTAAAGAATTGTTTATTTTGGAACCTAAAAGTAATACTTATGTGAAAACTAATTTCTGTATCTTAAACCGTGGGAAAGTTTTAACTATTTGCAAGACATTGTGAACCAAGATGAGTACCACATGTTTGATGATAATATAGATGTTGATGAGATTGAGGATCAGCATTTTGAAAGTATAGTGGAATCTAAAGTAAGGGAAGCTGCGATTCTTAATGACATACAAAAGGAACGACTTAGAAATTTGTTATTGGAGTTTAGAAATGTATTTAGTGAAACACCAGAGAGAGTGAAAGGCTATCAGTGCATGCTTTACCTTAAAAATTATCAACCTTCCTTTCTCAAGCCATATAATATACCATTTTCAAAAAGGAAAGATGTAGAAAAAGAAATTCAGAAAATGGAAACATGGGGTGTAATAGAGAGAAGTAGGAATGCTTACAATAATCCTTTAGATGTGGTAAGTAAGAGAAATGGTGGAGTGAGAGTTGTTTTGGGCTCTAGACATCCTAATAAATTTCTTATCAGAGAGAATGATCAACCTGAGAACATGGATGAGCTGTTACACAAATCTGATCATGTAAAATACATGAGTAGTTTGGACTTGACCACTGGATTTCACCAGATCCCACTCGAAATTAATTCTAGGAAGTATACAACATTTTTGTATGGAGGTAAGTGTTTTCAATATTGTGTGGTGCCATTTGGTCTAAATTTATCTGTAGCTGAATTCATAAGAGCTCTCTATTCTGTTTTAGGAAGTGAAGTGAATTCAAAATTAATTGTGTATGTTGATGACATTCTGGTCACAGAAAAGACTTGGGAACAACATTTGAATCTGTTAAGAGATGTATTTTCAAAATTAGACTCAGGAGGCATGACTTTGAAAATAGGTAAGTGTAAATTTGGTATGGAAGAAGTTAAATCTTTAGGACATGTTATATCTGAAAAGGAATTGCATCTGATAAAGAAAAACTTGATGCTATTGCTAATTTTCCTCCTCCTCATAACAAGAAACAGCTTAAATCATTTTTGGGTTAACTGCATTTTATAGAAAATTTTGTAGCAGCCAAGCTTTGAATGCTCCATGCTCGTGTGAACCTTTGAAGAAGAATACCATTTGGGATTGGAATCAGCTGTTTCAAGATGCTTTTGATGAAATCAAACAACAGTTATGTCAAAGTCAGATATTGTTCAGACCAGATTTGTCTGTTCCCTTTTGTATTATGACAAACAGTAGTGACGTTGGATTGGGTGCTCATTTATTGCAGGAGGATGAAGTTGATGGTGTTATTGAACATAGATCTCTTACATTTGCTAGTAGAGTATTGCAGAAATTTGAAAAGACATAAACTATTACTGAGAAAGAACTTTTGGGTGTAAATTGGGCATTCAAGAAATTGAAAAATTATTTAATAGGTCACAAAGTCATCAGCTATACAGATCGCAAAGCATTATGTCATCTCCAGGTGTGTAAACTGTACCATAACAAAATTACTCATTGGGCCTTGTTTTTACAGCAGTTCAATTATGAAATCAGATACATTAAGGGCACAGACAATGTAGTTGGTGATGGTTTATCTAGGATACCTTTAGGAGGTGAATTATCTGACAACATTGGAGAAGGAGAAAAAGAGTTTAAAATTATGTACTTGAAAGGTGCCGAAAGAGGAAAAAGAGATCTTTTAAATTTACAAAGACATCTGTATGTATCAAAATCATGATTAAAACTGGAAATTGGTTAAGAGCATGATAGGTAAGAAAGGAGGAGAAAAGACAGAACAGTATTATAAGGTACACAAGGGTATTTTATTCAGGGAACATAAGACTGACTCAGAGGATTGGAAACTATGTTGGCCGGAACAGTGTATTGATACTTTAATTACTTATACACATGAGAGTTTTGGTCATTGTGCAACAACCAAATGCACACAAAAGATTCAGGAAAATATCTATTTTTATAACATAGGAAGAAGAGTCAAATTGTGAAGGTAAGTAACCAAACACATAGAGGCCAAATACAAAACATATTGCCTAATAGTAACCTTGATGTCATGTCTGTTGATGTTTATGGACCTTTACCTAAGTCAAAGAATGGATTTTGCTATGTTTTTGTGGCGGTTGATGTATTTTCAAAGTTCATAAGGTTGTTTCCTCTCATGAAAGCTACCAGTAAGTAAATCATCTCTAAGTTTGAAAATACATATTTTCATCAGACATTTATCCCTAAGACAATTTTATCTGATAATGGTTCTCAGTTTACATCACAAGCTTGGAAAGATTTTGTTGATCACACAAAAATAAAGCATATTCTAACCTCGGTGTATCATCCTTCGAGTAACCCTGCTGAAAGTTATATGAGAGTGATTGGAAGATTAGATTAGATTAGTTTTTCGTTCCGTAGATCCATGCTGAGGAAATCCTCATGGATGTTGAACATGTCATTTTTTTTTTTTTTAACTGAAATAACAATACTAATAGTATGAGTATATACAATACATCATTTGTTTCTATTAAAAAATTCGTCAATGGAGTAGAAAAAGTTGGCCACTAGTAAGTCTTTCAGGCTCCTTTTAAACTGATCTTTATTTGTAACTAAATTTTTTATGTTTGCTGGCAAATTATTGAAGATGAGTGTTCCTGAGTAGTGGACCCCTTTTTGAACTAAAGTAAGTGCTTTTAAGTCCTTGTGCAGATCATTTTTGTTCCTGTTATCAATGTATGAACTGAGCTGTTTGTTGGAAGACTGTTTAGAACATATTGTAGTAAGACTCATACCAATTGGATAGATTTTTTGACTGAATCTAGATGCTTGTCACCATTACTCTTTGCATATGACTGAACTCATTGATATGATTATAAACTTTATTCATTTTGTTGTGTCGAAACAGTTTTTGCTGGTTTGTACCTGGTGTGGTTTGGATTCATGGGTTGGACCCCATATTTTAAACTCGGGCCCTAATAGTTTTCCATTATTTTGTTCTTTCTTGAGTCAACATATCCTCGAATACTATGGTTTATATGGCTGACTGATTCCTACTTATGATCGAGCATATTCTTCTGGTCTGCAACTGTCATTGTGAGTTTTTGAGTCAGCTCACTTGTCCTATTCTTAGGCTCTGAAAATTTTTCTCTTCTCTTTTGAAGATTTTGAAGGTTTCATTGTATGGATCATAACTTAAAATTTATAATTTCTAGTAATTTACATTGTCTCTGTGTTTATTTATATAGTTTAGTTGTGTAATGTTGTAGTTTTGACCTTGTATTATATGTCTTGTGGACAGTACGCTCCACAGATCTGAAAATCTGGATGCCATATCCTGATATATATATAGATTATGATTTTTATAGTAGATATTTTTCTTATGTTCTCTGTAATACTATGTTGGCATCATTTTGTACACTGTTTGGCAAACTTATAGTCTGTCACAAAATATTGTAAACACTCTGTTTCCAAATTTTGTGAGGGGGATATTGTAATGAATCATCCTCCTCCTCAAACATTACCTTTTTTTTATAGAGATAACCGATACCATGTATTATCTTGAAACTCGCATAGGTTAAAATTATCTCAGCTGTTTCATTAAAAGAATTCATATGATTTTGTATATGATCTATTATATTTGAGGCTAAAATGTATAAAAAGAAATTAATGTGTTACAATCGATATGTACTAACAATTAAAATTACTCTTCTTTTAAAAATATTTGAAATTACAAAATTTGTGGCATACTTAAAATTCACATTATTAATTGCTTAATATAACATTAATTACTGAATTCATTTCCGGATTAATTTATGAAATAATGATATATTTTAGCAATGATTCATCTTTTGTTCTGTAAACTCTTTTTCTTTGTAAACTCTTTGGAATAATGTGAGTACTGCAGAATGTAGATAGTGGTGGGCATGCCTTTGATGGAAATGCTCGTATTTTGCTAAACTTGTCGACAACAATGTAATTATTGGTTTTTTGAATGTGGCAATTGTAAAGTCAGTGTGATTTAGAGGAATGGGATAAAATAAAAAGAATATTCATAGCAACAGGCAACTCTTCAACAGTTATTTTGTCATCACAAACCTAAGAAATCGAAATTTTCAGCTGCAAGAAAGTACTTCACACAAGACTTTGAGCCATCGCCAACAACAACGAGATTATGAAGCTAAGTAAAAAAGTTCTTCTTTTGTTATCTTACTCCTCTTGCAACTTTCAAAAATTTGTGCAAAGAATGATGACGTTAATAATGATGTGTGGGAGGGTAAGATTACATACTGACTAGTGCCTCATTAGATTCATCATACATTCCACCTCCACCCACCTTTGCCTCTGTTCTGATCACAGAATCCCTCTTCAAACAAACATTCATGCCATCATTCATTTCCCTTCCTACAAATAAATTAACGAATGTCTCAACACATTTTACAATATTCATATACAATATCCTTTATTGAAATCGCACGAAGTGATTAAAAGTAGTTAATTCAGAAGTTCATTGAGAATGTGTTTATTCATTGTGAAATATTAATGTCTGTAGTTTTAAAAATAGTGAAATATTGTTGTGTCATTGTATGCACATCATTTTTCTGGGATTGCTGATGTATTTAGATCTGCATTAATATTTGACTGTGAGTTATTGTAAAATCTGAAAGAAGTGTGACTTAGCCATTTTTAAGATTCTCTGACACTCCACCATTTCTTGGAGCATCTTCTACGTAAAGGCCTCATGAGGAACAGTCATCTAAATTTCGAGCTTTGGGATTTTCCCCATTTCTGGTGATGCAGCTAGTCTTTATACCCAGACTGGCTCGTACAAGTTACCTTGTTGGAAGCTGGAACTGCAGTGGCACACCCTGAGACCTATGCCCACTAGCATTCAGCTGTACAACAAATTCATCTTACCTCATAGCAATACTGGGCAGCTGATTAACTTGCCTAAATATTCGTTATGTTACATCTTAATATAGAGAACAGTGAATGTGCACAATTAATGCAACATGAAAATAAACTAGCCTTTGACAAGACATTTAATGAGTCACATCTGGGGCCAGTAAATACAATCAAATTAATGGGGAGAATAGCACTTGGGAGTACAAAGTGCAGTGAGCATGTAAGTTCATTTTTAGGTATGTGTACAGTAGATTATGCAAAAGAACTTTGTTTACTTCTAGAAGTTGGGTACTGGAGGTCACTGGAGCAATTAAGCATTTCAAATGATTGAAAAAAATAATGATAAATGCGAGTCATGACTTTCCAAGAAGAGCTGTACGACAGATGAACGTAACTATGGATCTACACTGCCTGCACAAAAAATGAAACACTTGAAAAGTGAGAAGAAAACGAAATGAAACTACTTTCCAAGAAGAGCTGTATGACAGATGAACGTAACTATGGATCTACACTGCCTGCACAAAAAATGAAACACTTGAAAAGTGAGAAGAAAACGAAATGAAACTTTGTGGGTTGAGAGGGCATGTGATGTTACTGCAGTGATTAAAATATAGAGTCAGATCTACAAAGAACTTGGCAGTATGAGCCCACTTATCAGTATGATGTTGAACCCTGTCTGGTCTAAATGTATTTACTGATTCTGTTCACATGGGTGTCATTAAGTCATTGTGTGCTCTCTGAGGCAAGCCGGATCACAACTGTTGAACTGGTCCTTGATACACTGGATACTAGCACTGTTACAAAGTTGCTATCCCAGCTGGCCCCAAGTGTGTTTTATTGGGGACAGGTCTGTGGCCTTACTTGCTACAGGAGTCCCTGAACATCACATAGACACACATGCCACCTGTGGGATGGGTGTTGTTTTGCTAGAAAATGATACCACAGTACTGTCACATGAGAGTAACAAATGAGGACACAGGTTGTCTGTGATGTACAGTTGTGCCATCAGGTTTCCCTGTTACTGGAGCCATACCTGAGGCTTCCCACACCATGATGCCAAGAGTAACACCACTGTGCCTCTCCAAAACATTGGAAAAATGGGACCTCTCCACAGGTCATATTCGATGACAATTGTCATCTTGGCTAGTGCTGGTTTACGATTCATCATTGAACACAATGCAATGCTACTCATCAGCAGTCCATGCTTCCCAGTCAAGACATCACTCCAAAGCAACTGTTTATGTTATGGTGTCAATCACAGCCTACACATTGGATGGCAATTCCCTAATCTGGCTGCTGCTAGTCTAAGACCCATGGTGTGGGATTAGACAGAATGTTACAGGGAGTCCATTACTTGTTCTCAGGTGGCAGGCACAGATGTGAAGGGGTTACAATGTCCTTAGTGTGCAGTATGAAGAACCTTCCTCGTGGTGCTCAGAGATTGTTGACTTAAACTTTGACAACAAATATGCCTGTCCTCACATTCCCATGAAGCCCAACTTCAGGCTGCTGTCACATCTGAATGACCCACAAATCTGGGTATTGCATGATCTGACCATCTTGCTAAATGGAGATCCACAACAAAGCCGCTTTCAAACACTAGATATCAGTTCTGTTGTAAAGTTACTGCCATCTCTGCATAAGGGTCAGTTTTTACTAAAGTGAGGTGTCGCAGGATGTGGGTACTGGGATGTTTGCGTACATCTGGTTAAGGTTAACCATTAATATGCACTCATCTGGAGATTTATTGGGTCAAAGTTGAACGAAGGGTAGCAGTTTAAAGGGCAGAGGGAAAAAAGTGCCAAGGCAAGAACCAAGGGAAAAAAACCTCTGCGGTAGTCAGGTCAGGTAGTAAGAGCAGTAGCAGATGTCTTACTGCCTGTGACAGGTCATGCAAGGGTAGGCTTTGTTAATCGTCCGTATCATGCATGTTGATACCTTTGATGTTGAGCAGTGCTATTGCTCGGCGGCTGCCGTTGGGTGCTGGTGTTGATCTCTCGGTGAGCATCAGCATACCTGTAACAGTGAGCTTCATCATTGTTTTGTGTCCGATAGGTCATATATCAGATGCACAGTGTAGGGTGATGTTGGCTATTTGTTTGTGCATCAGTGGGCAAGCTCGTTGGTTTCCCTGCTGTAGCTTGTTGGTTGGCTTTAAAAGCAGCTGGTATATCCAGTCAATGTTGCTGATATGCAGGGGCTTGCCGATGTTTGTCGCTTGTTGGAGTATGTTAGCTTGCCATAGGTGGTTATGCCCTAGCTAGTAGTGTCTTTGGCTGCTTATACTTCCACCTATGGCTGTGATCATAGTTTCCCAGAGTAAGGATGAAAGGATTGTTCGAGTGTCTCGAGTTCCTGTATAGTCGTGTCGCGTGTTTATTGTGGTGTTTCACTCCCTGTTCTTATAGTAAAGCCAACCAATACCCTTAAAGAGTAGTGGGAGATCCTTTACTTTCTCTGTATAAGTCATAATTTGTTTAGGACTTAATGACCCAAATATTCTGTGTCTCTTGATCTCAAACACTTCACACAGGGAGATTAGGTGTTTCATCCTCCTCACCACACAGTCTTCACTTAGGACTTTTTTCCTCTATACCCATCATGTGTAGGTATTTCTTAAAGTTCACCTGAGCTATCATTAGTCCTACCATTTGTTTAATCTGTTTCCTGTTCAAGTTCAAGATTACAGAACTTCTCTTTAAACATGGCTTTGGCTTCATTAGCTTGCCTTGTTTTTGTTTTTGGATCATAGTCGAATATTCTACACGCTGTCTTCTTATCCAGTTTTGTAGCTTTGATTTAACCATCACCTTACTGATGGTTAGGATAGGTTCCTGCCCAATAAATGGAGTCATCAGACCTGTGCTATTCAGCCTATCAGCTTGTTAATTGCCACTGATTCCTGAGTGACCTGGAACCCACAGCAGATTTCACCTATTTGTTTCCCCTAATCTCACAAGGGCTTTATGGCATTCTGCAATGATCTTTGATCTTGTTTCAGCATGTGATAGAGACTTAAGAGCTGATTGTGTGGCTGAATAAATATAGATGCTAAGATTATCCTCCGTGCACACCCTGATAGTGGGTATTTCTGCCTGCATTACCATGGCCAGCTCACTAGAAAGATTTCTCACTCTAGTCTATGTTGTACCCCATATAACTCAGCCCCAGCACCTTTGTCTGTCTTTGACCTGTATGATGTAGTCATTCAGTCTCCCACTGATCCATACTACCAACTGTTCCACTGAAAGGCATGTTGAGGCAGCTGAAAGTAATTGTATAGCCAGCCAGCATTTCCCCAATCATTCCTATATTTACCAAGTTCCCTGTATTGGAGTGGGAGTCATGATATCGTAAAGGTATCCAGTTACTTCCTGTTTTAGGCTGTATCTCCCTGCCACTGCCTCCATTTTAACTGGTAGGTGTAATGGGGGCATGTCCAGCATGGTTTCCATCCCAATAGTGGAGGTATTGGTAATTCTGCCTGTTACTGCTAAGCAGGCCAGTATCTGTACCTTGCCAGCCTCCTTAGCTGCCACATTCTGTTTCACTCTGTTGCACCATACTATAGCCCCATAAATTATCATAGGTCTTATTATTGTGTCATATATCCAGTACATGCTCTTGGGGTTTAGACACCAGGTTTTTCCCCAGGTTCATCTGGTGCTCATAAGAGCACATTTTGCCATGAACTCTATATTCCTTCTGTGAGGGAACTATGATAGTTTCACATTGAGGATTACTTCCAAATACTTCACTATCCCTCTACAGGTAGAGTGTCATCAAGAAGCTTAAGATTCCAGAACATGTGCTGGATACGGTTCTTCATAAATGGCACTACAACAGTTTTCTTGGTGCTGACCTTTATATCCTGTTTCCTGCACCAGTTTTGCACAATGTTCAGTGCACATTGTGCCATTGTTCTAACAGTACTAGTAAATTTGCCAAGTATTACTATGGCTAAGTTGACTGTATATCCTTGGCAAATGTGAGTTCATTCAGCACTAGGCTCCACTATAGTGGGGACAAAACTGCTCCTTGCAGGTGCCATTTGGTGGTGATGATTACCCATTTTTTAGTCATCATGGTGACTTCCACATTTCTTCTGCTCCACATGCTCTTAATCCACCTATGTATGGTTGTCTCAATGCCTTGCTCTTCTGCAGCTCTAACCATGTATCTGAAGGTTATAGTGCTAAAAGCCCTTTCGACATTTAGGAAGATACAGAAGCTATTTCCTGAAAGTGTAGTGCTTTTTACACATTCCCAACAAGTTCCAGAGTGCAGTGAGGGAGTGAGTCTTGAGGAGCACATCCAGCATCTCATTCACTGAAAGGTATACTCATCATCCCCCTTCTTTAGAGCACCTCTGTAATTTGATGGTATTCTGGCAAGTCCTTTGTGAAATCTAACACAAGAAGCTGTACTTCTACTTCCTCACAAAACACCTTCCAGAATGATAGTTTTGCTTGCTTGATTGCAAGGAAAGGGTCTCCTGATATTTTGCCTGTTGTCCTTTCCTTCTTGCAAGGTTGAATAGTCTTTTTACCTGCTTGCTTTGCAATTCCAGATTATTCTTCCACCAAGGTACATTCCCGTTTGTGTACTTCTTGGTGATTGGACAGTCTTATAAATATGAGATCATAATGGCAGACATCACTGTGTCTGACATTTCCTAGAAATCTACTGGGTTTCTTATCAAAGTTATGACTTCAGGTAAGTGTGAGTTCCATCCTGTTTTTCTAGGATTCCTATAGGTCATGATCTGTTTAACACCCATCTCAACCTCAAATTTAATGCACATGTGGTTAGTTAAGGATGCTCCAGTGTTCAATGCCATAATTTGAAATTGTTGCCCATTTAAATGTACACACAATGTATGTCAATTACTTTTTCACTTCTTATATTCCTGAACATAGGTTCCTTGCTCATATTCAGGACCTCCTGGTTGCTTTGTAAAAATTGTAAAAATACAAGAACATACTGACCTCTTCTCTTGGTGTCACTGTGTCATCACACCAGTTTGTGGATGTAGACATCACAACCAATCAGCAATTGTTAAGTCTGCTGTGAGCAGCTGTCTACCAGTCCCCTCATTTCCTGGGAAGGAGTAGTACTGTCCTCATAAGGAAGGTAAGCAGAGGTCAATGAAACTTCCCATGTGCTTCCTTCCTCACACTGGTCACTGAATACCGAGCAAGGTGGCGCAGTGGTTAGCAAACTGGACTCACATTTGGGAGGATGACGGTTCAATCCCGTCTCCAGCCATCCTGATTTAGGTTTTCTGTGATTTCCCTAAATCGCTTCAGGCAAATGCCGGGATGGTTCCTTTGAAAGGGCATGGCTGATTTCCTTCCCCATCCTTCCCTCACTCGAGCTTGCGCTCTGTCTCTAAGGACCTAGTTGTCGACGGGACGTTAAACACTAAGCTCCTCCTCCTCCTCCTCCTCCTCCTCCTCCTGGTCACTGAATACCAGGAACAGAAGTCTACCATTAGCAGGAATGAAATTCCATTTTTGACATAAACACATGATCTGGAGTTCTTTAGATTTCTAGCATAAATCAACTTACCTCCATTTTCTTTGAAGGCTGAAATGCCCCCTTTATACACAGAAAGGTTTATTGGATCCTGTCTTCCTGGAAGATTTCTCAGGGTGGCAATTGCCCCTTTACTTTTTGCAGGTTTATCTGCAATACTCGAAGTCTCTATTTTGCCACCATGCTTGCTTCTAGTATCTTTGATTATTCTTATGGTAACCTGTGAGATCTCTAAGTACGATCTCAGAGCCTGTTCTGGAATTGCACTCTGGGATTTTTCAACAACTTCCACCATACAGTTTGGTGATCTGCTACAACTTATTGGTTGATTATTCTGCAATCCTCTGTCGAGACTTTTGTGGCCTGCCTCGAAGGTGGTACATAAGTCTGCTCCTGAAAACTTCCACCATATGGTTTGGTGATCTGCTATCTGCTACAACTTATTGGTTGATTGTTCTGCAATCCTCTGTTGAGACTTTTGTGGCCTGCCTCGAAGGTGGTACATGAGTCTGCTCCTGAAAACTTAAAGGTTGGCCGAATGAAGGAAGTGAGTAGGAGCAGGTGAGGTAAAACAAGTTGATACTGCAAGTAAGTAAAAGGGGTTTACTGGTGCATGAATAAATACAGAGGCAAACATAACTTTGAACAGATGAGCACTTAGGTACGAAGCCTTAGACCCTTCATAAGTAGTGCAAAGTCTCTTTTCCAAGTGAAGCTAAAGCAAAGTGTCCCATACATCTACTCTTAATGAACTGAGCAAAAGTGGAGCAGCGCTTGTAGAGCTCCACAGTGTCAGCTAGAGGGCACGGTGGTTGGCGAAGATCTTCTACTCTTGTAGTGCAAACCTATGCTGTGGCACTGGAACTATCGATACCACATCCATCCCCCCTGAAATGACGCACCGTCATTGAGTAGAGCTTGCAACGGCGGGTGGAGGGACCCAGGGGCAGCGCAACTGAGGGGGCGGACAGCGGAATTGCCGGGGCGTGCTGCCCACCCACGCCCTGAATTGCTTGCGAGGGGGTGAAGAAAACGCCCCATTGAAAACCTTGCCAGGACACGCACCGCCACTGGGTATGCTCAGATGAGGAGGCAGAGCAACGGCCTCCATGGGCGGTGGCGGTGGTGGCAGTGGCGGCATGACGGCAGCCTCAGCATCCATCGGTTCGAGCACCATGGAGGAACACGGTGGCGGTGGCGATGGCAGTGGCTGGAGGTGGGGCCATGGCAGTGGTGAGAGGCGCCCACCCGGCACAGGAGACCAGACCGGCGGCAGTGGTAGTGACAACAGCAGTGGCAGGAACGGCCGTATCGGAGGTGCCGGCGATGGATTCCTGAGCTGGATTCCTGGAAGCTGCAAAGCCTCCAGTTCTGCCGGAAAAGAACCAGCGGCAGAAAACCAAGGACAGCACAAATGGATCTGGTTCCGGTGTCGCTTGACAGTGCTGGAGGGACCAGTAATTAAAAACAAGGTGCAGCCAAGCTGGCAAAGAATGCGCCCCTGCTCCCAGTGCTGTCTGCCAGAGAAAATGCGACAGAACACCAAAGTATGTGGCGCCAAGCCAGAACGAGGCAAATCAGTGGGAGCTTGCAGCGGTGGGTGCAATAGCTGCAGGAGCAACCGATGGGTGCAGCCATGTAGCATTTCCACTGGGAAATGGGTGCCACGCAGGTAAGAGCGATAGGAAGCAAGGAAAGTCCATAGCGCACACTCGTGAGAGTGCGTGGCGCACAACTTGGTTGTCTGCGACTTCAACGTACGCACAAAGCATTCAGCCTCACTGTTCGACTGGGGTAGGAATGAGGCTGAGGTCACATGGTGAATGCCATTAGCATCACAGAGCACTTCAAACATGGAGGACACAAATTGGGGGCCATTGTTGGTGACAGTAACTTCAGGAAGGCCCTTAATGCAAAAAATAGACATCAAAGCCCGAATAGTACTGGCAGATGTAGTAGAAGACATAGTCACAACAAAAGGAAAGTTGCTTTACGCATCAATAGCTAACAATCAGTGGGTGTCCCAGAAAGGACCCGCAAAATCTATATCAACGCACTGCCAAGGCTCAGTAGGAGTCAGCCACAAAAAGATGCACTGGCGGGGAGCAGATTGATGCTTCAAGCAAGAACGACAATTAGCAAGCAAATTCTCAATTTGTTTATCAATGCTGACCCAAATGTAGTGACGACGCGCTTATTGCTTCATCTGCACTATACCCCAATGACCAGCGTGCAGCAATCGGAGGATTTCCGCCTGCAACGAACGAGGTACAACCACACAAGACTGATCATTGTCAGTTCATAACAAAATAACACCATGGTGGACAGACAAGTTGTGACAGTGCGCAAAGTAACGTCGAACAAGTGGATCACAAATCTGCATAGCAGACAGAGGCCATTGAGTACGAATATACTGCAAAAGAATCTGCAAAGAAGCATCGGTGGCTGTTGCTGAAGCAATGCAACAAAAATCTACTGGAAAACCATCAGCTAATTCCTTGTCTTGCAAATCAATAAACATGCAAGACAATTTGGAAGAATCAAACACTTCGTCAGGGCTGATCGGTAGACGAGACAAAGCATTGGCATTACCATGCTGGGCGGTAGGCCGAAACAAAATTACGTAATTGTAGTTAAACAAAAAAAAGACCAACATTGCAACTTTTGTGTAGTACAGGCTGGAACTGGCTTTCACTGGTGAAACAACGACCTCAAAGGCTTATGGTCGGTGACCAAATAGAACTTGCGACTGTACAAAAGATCATGAAACTTTGTCACTCTATTTATAACAGCTAATGCTTCTTTCTTTGAGAATAGTTTTGCTGGGCAGAATTGAGCAATTTAGAAGCAAAAGAGATCAGGTGATCGACATAATTAATGCGGTGCGAGAGAACTGTTCCGATGCCATGAGAAGATGCACCGACCGCCAAAACAGCTGGTTTGGAGGGATTGAAAGGAATCAAACAGCGATCACTCAACAAAGGAGATTTGAGTGTGGAAAGCAGCGTCACATTCCGAAGACCAAACAAAAGGAACGTTCTTACGCCTAAGGCGATGCAAAAGCACTGAAATCTGCGCTGTATTTGGTATAAACCAAACATGATATGTAATTTTGCCCAACACAGACTGAAGTTCTTTCAAGTTCCTGGGTGCTGGAAAGTCTCTAATCACACTGAAATGTGATGGCGAGGGGTGAGTACTGTGTCTGTTAATCATATGTCCTAATTACTGAATCTCAGTTTGAAAAAAATTGCACTTGTCTCTGTTGCACTTGAGTCCTGCCTGCAAAATTACACTAAATAAGGCACGCAAATTCTGCAAATGTTCATCAGGGGTGTGACCTGATACAACAATATCGTCTAGATAACTGGAACAACCAGGGACAGTGGCACACAAATGCTGTAAGTAACACTGAAAAATAGCAGGAGCTGAAGCACAACTGAACGGATGGCAGAGAAACTTGAACAATCCAAGGTGGGTGTTGATCACAAAATAGTGCTGTGACTGTTTGTCGAGTGGAATTTGAAAGTATGCATCCCGCAAGTGAATCTTGGAAAAGAATTTTCCTGCACCGAGCTTATCAAAAATGTCTTCAGGAAGTTGTAAGAGAAACATAGCTACCACTGTCTGGGGATTTACTGAAGACTTAGCATCAGCACAAATACGGAGACGACCATTTGGTTTCTTCACACACACTATAGACAAAGCCCATGGTGAATCAGAAACAGGTTCAATGACACCACTGTCTTGCAGATGCTTAAGTTCAGAAGCTACGGTGTCATGCAGTGTGTGCGGTACCAGGCGTGCATGCCGGAAAATAGGCATGGCATTGTCTTTAACTACAACATATACTATAAAGTCTGTGGGACAACCAAGATCATCAGAAAAGAGTTCAGCAAATTATCGCATAGTGCGGCAACACTATCTGCATGGTCACTAGTGTTGATGCAAAGTACATTGTCCTAAATTGCAAGGCCAAACAGTTCAAATGCTTCCATGCCAAAAATGTTCATAGCATCTCTAAATTGGAGCACATGGAAAGACACTGTACATGTCTTGCAAACTACACACGCCGAGCACAGAGATTTCTTGTCCAGTAAATGCAATAAGTGTGGAATGTGAATGACAAAGCGGGGCGAACCAAGCAAGTCATATGTTGATCTGTTCAGTAAAGAAGCTGACACACCAGTATCCAGCTGCATGTGAACAGAAAGTCCACAAATCTTCAAAGTCACAAAAAGTTTCCTCGCATCGTGCTGAATACGAGAGGAAGTGTCTGGCAAAACTTCTTTATTCACACGACGAGCTGTAGAAGCACGTGAAGCAGAAGACTGTGAGTAAATGGCATTAACATCCATAGGCTGATGTGAATCATGATCACAGCAGTTCCATTGCAGTGACGCCTGTGCGAGTCATGCGAATGGGAGACAAGTTGTGAATTATAGCTTCTCTTACTACATACAGCTTGCACATGTCCTTTTTTATTACAGAAATAACGCAGTACTTGACAGCATGGGCAATTGTCCTGTGGGTGGGTAGGAAAACAGTTCGGACATGATTTCAGTTTCTTAGTGGGTGCCTGGCTTGAAACTTGTTTACTTGTGCATGAGCGGTGCGGTGTGGTCCGCTGTGCTGGGGCAGGGTGGGAGGGCACATGTTGTGCCTCACTAAAAGTACACATTCCCGGGGTCATGTCGAATGTGGAAGTAGACATATCTAATGTATCTTGTCTGTCTAGCAAGTCCACTACTTCCTGCAACGAAGGGTTTTTAAATTTTAAGATTTGCTCGCAGATGCGGTGATCCAGCACATTCTGCGCAATAGCATCTATAATCATTATATCCACATATGAGCGTCCAGATGAGCAATTAAAGTCACAATCAGATGTTAGTCCCTGAAGGTCTGCTAACCAACATTTATTGGACTGAGTAGGGCCACGCTGGAGACGAAAGAATTTGTAGCATGCAGCTACCACACTTACGCTGTCACAGAAGTGGGAATTCAAAGCATTAGTCACTTCGTTCTAAGTTTTAGTTTCTGGGGGAGTGGTGGGAATCAATTTTATGAGCACGCGGTATAACACAACACCCGCATTGGCAATGAAAAAGGCAAGCCGCTCTGTACTTGGTATGTTGTATGCTGCGAAGTGTGCCTAGAGCTGCGCAATGTATTCCAACCAGTATTGAACGTCAAGATTGAAGGCACGAAATGGTGGCGCCAGAGGCATCGTCAGCAGTGGTACAGGCGGAGTTGTTGGAGGCGCTGTAGTTGCTGCAGTTTGTAGTGTGACCAGTCCATTTACAGCTGGAAGCAGGTATGTCATTTGCTGAGCCTCAAACTGTACAAGATCGGACAGCAAAGCCTGTTCCTGTGGCGAAGCCAGTGATTAGCCAAAATGTCTTATAGCGAAAGGTGGGAGCACTCGTACATGCAGTCACATTGGGCTATCAAAAAAAAAAAAAAAGAGGAACAAAAACAGCATCCTCATTGGCAATATTTTTGTATCCCACCTGGAAGGCGGCACATGGCTTTGCTCCTGAAAACTTAAAGGTTGGCCGAATGAAGGAAGCAAGTAGGAGCAGGTGACATACTGCAATTAAGTAAAAGGGGTTTACTGGTGCATGAATAAATACAGAGGCATATACAACTTTGTACAGATGAGCGCTTAGGTGCAAAGCCTTAGACCTGTTATAAGTAGTGCAAAGTCTTTATTCCAAGCAAAGCTAAAGCAAAGTGTCCCGGCCGTCTGCTCTTGATGAACTGGGCAAAAGTGGAGTGGCGCTCGTAGAGCTGCACAGCGTTGGCCAGAGGGCGCTGTGGTCGGCAAAGATATTCTGCTCTCGTAATGCCAACCTACGCTGTGGCATCAGAACTATCGACACCACAGAGACCATCTGCTTCTGGACCCTTAATTTCTTGGACAGAGTCTTTGGAGGACTATCCTTAAAAAGTTTTGGTTCCCATACTGAAACCTTTGTTTCTTGAAGGGCTCAGGCACTGGCTTGATCAGAAGCTACACCTGTGCATCTGGAGGTATCTTGGACACCATCTGCTTAGGCTAATCCACTGTCCCCAACCCCTCAGAGACAAAGATAGGAGCACTTTTATCCAGATGGACCCTCCTGAATTTGGGTCCTGGAATTGCATCATCCCCAGTCATCTCAAAGAGAGCTATCTGAACAAGTTCCGTCTGCTGTGAAGTGACATCGAGCAGTGGCTATCCATCTTGGATAACCACCTTCTTGAACACTGAGACTGCAGTATTATAAGTCTGTTTCCCTATTTCCTGTCTTGGCTTTTTCTGGATGTGATTATCCTGAGAAGTGGAAGTGTCAGACTCCTCCCTTGTTCTCTTGTTTCCTTCTCTCCATGACAGTCTTTCTTGGTGGCGTTAGGTTCAAGAATTTTTAGGTCCCCCTCCCCCAATTTTGTTTAGGAAGCCATTCTTTACCTCCTTTTTGTTTCTGTTCTTGGAGAAGTTTTCTCCTCTGAGCCCCTGAGAATGATTTAATTTTTTGTTTTTTTGTTTTTTCATGTTCTGTGCTCTCCATTTTGGTTTTGCAAAAGTTGTGGAAATGTTCAGTTAACACCATGGAACCCCATGCAGTACAAGACAATTTACTCAGAGAAGTCACCTGGTATCCCTGCCGCTCCATTAGTAACACATCTTCCCATGTGCCATGCACCCATCAGCATGGATCACATGACAACTTTGGTTGCATATCAGGGTAAATGAGGTACAGCTGTAGGGTTGGATATGGGAGAAATGGGGCATAGTAGGACACTCTTCATCTTAACCACTGAGGCCTTTCTGCCATGGGAGACACTGCCAGTAGCTGTGCTACTTATGGCATAGCCCTCAGTTCCTTGTGAATATGCAAACCTCCCTTGCCTGCATGGATAGTGCTTCAACAAGGCAGGGTCTTCTGGAGAGAACTCAGTACATCATTCTCATTGGGAAAGAATTCTGAGGTATGAAAGTCTCAGGTGTACCCCAAGGAGGCATTATATGGCCATTGCTATTGACAATTCAAACATAAATGATCTGGTGGATGATATCAGAAGCTCCATTACGCAGTTTGGGGATTATGGTTTTGAACATAGAGAAGTTGCATATCCAAAAACTTGTAGTGAAATACAGGAAACTGTGCAGAGAAATGACAGTTGGTGCAGGTACACATGTACGGTATTGTGCGTAAGTAGGCACAACTGTCTCAGTCAGATACTGTAAACAGTCACAGCAGTGTCTGGAGTGATTTGAGGTGGAAGAACCACATAGAAATTATTTGCCAGAAAGTCAGATCCAAATTGGAAAATCTCAACTGACAGGCATTCAAAGAACGACACCAAATATCTTGCAAGGCTCACTTGAGAAATTTTAAGAAATGCAAAGCAAAATAACTTGAGGAAGGTTACAATATTTACCAAGCAGCACTGTGGTGTCAAGGCTCTCTCAAATGTTCACAGACTGTACTTCCCAGCTAATAAATAACACAAAAAACTCTAACCAAAATACATGATGAAGAAACACACAGAATACCCAAAAAAAAAAATGAACTGACAAAACACTATTTTAGTAAAGAAGGAAAAATGTGTTTTGATGAGAATGCAAGGTAATTCTTTAGCTGCATATTGTTGTAGCATGAAAGGAGAACTTCTCAATACATAATGTTTACAAACAACATGACCAAAGGCAGTTGTGGACCAAGACAGTGATGAAAGGTCATTTTTTTTTTTTTGAAAATACAATCTTGAACACCAAAATAAAATTATTTGTCATTTAAGTAACGATTTCAAATACAAAAAGAGGCCTGTGTGCACACATCGCTTATCATAATATGTAAGTTTATGGATCTAGAGCCAAAATTTTGAACTTCATGCCAAAATAAAATTGTATTATCTCTCAAAATATGTAAAATTTTGAGTAAAATAGCACTATCATCATAACTTCACTATTCCGCAACATCGAAAAATAAATATAAACAGCTTTCATATTAGCACCATTGAAATAAATTATATGTTAGTTGATGAACATAATTCAATCTTTGCACCACATATGAAATTTATCAAAATAAAAAAAAGAATTGTATATAACACTGCAAAACCCAATAGGCACAAATGCTGATCTAACTTACAGTTTAAAGTGCACTTGTCAAGGAGAATTTACAAAGTAAACAATGTTATTCTCACTGTTAGCACTAACATCACCTTATGCTCATGAGAAGCAGTTTCAGCTAGTTCATCATTCATCTGTACAATTTTCTGTTTTATTGGTAGTTGTGGTGCCCAATAAATACAATCAAACATGTACAGAAAGGTAACACACCAATTAGTTTATTTACACCATGTACACTTATTTATTGAGTTATACACAACTTTGAAATCTACAATGTACTGTAGTGAACTGATTATAGGTAACAAGAATGGATTGTGTAGATGAGCTACCACTAAGTGTCATTGTTGTTTATAACATTGAGTAAGGTTGCTTTACTTGATTGCTTAATAAAATTTTTTCGATTAAAGTTAGTAGGACTGTTTTTGGTACATATGCCTGTAGGATAATATACAAAGAACTTTCCATTGATAGAGACTGATCACCACTGCAATGAAAATATTTGATAAGAGTAAATGTGAATTCATGAAAAATTAAACCGAATTATTTTGTGTTCATCATTGAACTACATGGCTTACAACAAAAGCAGTTTCAGATTATGAGGCTTCAGTTCTGCATACGCCAGTGAGGGACTTCAGCCTGCAACCAAGTAAGTAAACATTACACACAGGGCCTTTCTAGGTAAGGTTTGGTCCTTGACACTAAGAACAAGATCTTACAACTGGCAAAATTGGAATCCAGTGTTAATGAAAAGTGAATGTTTAGTGACAGTAACAGTGAAACACTGAATTAGAAATTCAGCTGAAAATATTAAAGTGCAGAGACCATTCTTACATGAAAAAGTGGATAGTGTACAGAAGACTAATAAAAGAGACAAAATTAGTTAGGATGCTGCACAGATGAAACGGTAGAGATGGAACCAAAGTGAGGATCTACTAATTGAAAATTAAGAAATCAGTTGCCATGTTTTGCAATCAGGATCAGTCAGTGGGCATATGAAGAAAACTGACACCATCATGTAAGGGTTTCAGCCAATAAGGAAACAGCTTGGAGCCCACATGTGAACAAATAAGCCCAGCATAGAACCATGAACAAATTGGTGGGAATGGAAATGCAATACCAACTAACATCAAAGAAATATTAAGTCAA
Source organism: Schistocerca piceifrons (assembly GCF_021461385.2). NCBI lineage: Eukaryota > Metazoa > Arthropoda > Insecta > Orthoptera > Acrididae > Schistocerca > Schistocerca piceifrons. Next base: position 292,429,136 of record NC_060149.1, on the reverse strand, counting down.
AGTGTTTTTGTTTTCAAGTGTTGTTTACTATCCTTTTAAGATGAGTGTTAAAACAGTGCAAGACACTGTGACTAATGTTAATAAACGGGGGACAAAAATTAATGGAGAAAAATTAACATTTAAAGGTGAAATTTACTAAGGTGTTGAATTTAACGGGTGCTAAAGACTACACTGTTGAGCGCCCATAACACCATATCCATCCATCCATTGAATTTAAGTCAGAGTTAGATTCAACCCTGTTTGATGAAGTGAATGACAGTCACGTTACTTATAAAATGTCAAGGGCTTCACCTACTGATTATGGTAGTGTGAAGAGTGAAAAGAATAATTGAGAAGTAGTGGAAATGATAATGATAATGTGAATTGTTTAAAAAAAATGAAGATATACAATGAAAGTTTTAAACTGAGAGCATTAGTTCATTATTATTACAGTCATTGCCAGATCTCAAATGGGACATTGGCAAGTTAGATTCAAGTCTGAATACAAAAGTGGACAAAAATGGTAATGAACTTAAAAGTAATATGGATGACCTGGATTTGAAATTGGACCAAACTAATGGGAACACTACTAACTTAAAATCAGACTTGAGTAAATATATCAAAGACTTAGATGATAAAATGGAATCTTTCAATGTTTGTTCAGACAATAAGTTAGAAAAATTAATGAAAACTTGAATGTAAAGGAAAATACTGTCAGTTATGAATGAGAGTCTAGGAAAGATAAAATTGAAAAGTATTGTGAAAAGAGGATGGAAGCTGTTGTTGCATAGCAAAGAATTTATTGGGGATGGCTACATAAAACTGGGACACCTACCATGGTAATGCAAAAGGTCTTGGAAGCAGGAAAGTTTGTGCCAGCCAGGTGAAGCTACATCAGTGGCTACTTGCTGTTATGATAAGCACTGTCAGCAACTGCTGAGCAGTTACCACATAGCCTGGCTTAGCAGAGTGACCATAATCATAATATCATTGACACAACAGAAAAGAATAGTCACTGTGGCATAGGTGACCTAACTGCTTCATGTCTGAGGCATGGTCCTGTTACGGAAACTCATGCTTCAGCAAAATAAGGATGGACTAAGCCAGTATAAAAAGTCCTTCTAGACAGAAGTGTTGCAGTGTACCAGCAACCAGCTCTGAGAGGTGTCCTAAGATGGCCCATGAGTCTATAAGTCTAACGGGATTGACAAGTCTCCACCTTCGGACTCTCCCACTGCTAGCTGCAGCCCTGTTGCTTATGCCATGTCCAGTGATGTGGACTTAATGTCCTACATCTAGTGGGCTACCTGTTGGCCTACCTCAACTACTGCTAGCCTTCTATCCTACAGGTCTACCATTTGAGCCCGGGCCCATGCAGCCGTTCAGCTGGCATGTCTGTGTGGCAAACTCCTTGTTGGCTGCCTCTACTCATGAGGACAGACACTGCTGCTGCTGCTGCTGCCACAAGCCATCTTACCAGTGCTGGGCCCACAATGTGATTCAACATACCTCTGTCCTACCAGACAGTCTGTAGTTGGCACTGTGAGCTGCCACCCACTGCTGCAATCAACATTGTTGCAGAATTGCTGCCATCATCGCCTGCTGATTGCACAACACTGTAAGCCATTGTCCGTGACGATCGTGGATGGAAGACCTTCTAGCGCAAAGATTTTGGACAAAGCCAGCATCGTCACCGCAGTGGTGGGCGACGGACATCGAACAACAAACGGAAACTTTGAGAAGGTGTCAATCAACAGGAGCCAATAAGTACCAAGGAAGGGGCCGGCAAAGTCAGCATGCACCCGTTCCATTGGCTGCGCCGAATCAGGCCATGGAGAGGGCATTGTACGAGGTGCAGCCAGTTGTTGAGCACACTGACCACACGCAGCAACCATGTGGGCGATGTCCGAATCAATACCGGGCCAATAAACGTGCTTGCGGGCCAGGGACTTAGTCCGAGAAATACCCCAATGGCCTTCATGCAACAGTTTGAGAACATCTTTGCGAAGAGAGGCTGGCACCACGACCCGTGGAGATGCGCCATCCGTGGCCAGATGAACAACACCATCACGAACAAACAGACTAAGGCGCAAGGCATGATAGTTGCGAAGGGGATCCGATGCCCGGGCCTTGGTCCTGTCCGGCCAACCCCGTTGAACAAAACCGATCACCTGACGCAGGACCGGGTCCCGCGCAGTAGCCGACGCAACCTGTGAACCTGTGAGTGGAAAACCCTCGACCGCATGACGTTCTTCCTCATCAATGTGGAAACAGAGTAGTTCATCACGATCGAAAACCGGGTCGGGGCCCATCGGCTATCGCGACAACGTGTCAGCATTGGCGTGCTGGGCCGTGGGGCGATAGTGAATCTCATAGTGAAAACGAGACAAGTATAAGGCCCAACGTTGCAGGCAGTGAGCTGCCTTATCCGGAAGCGACGCCGATGGGCTGAACAGAGAGACCAACGGCTTGTGGTCGGTGATGAGGCGAAACTTAGAACCATACAAAAAAACTCTGAACTTTTTTAGAGCATAAATGATAGTGAGCACCTCATTTTTGATTTGAGAGTAACACTGTTGCGCATCGTTGAGGGTCTTGGAAGCATAGGCGATGGGTCGTACCGACCCATCCTCATACCGATGGGTGAGAACAGCCCTTAGACCATACTGTGATGCATCAGTCGCCAGAACCAAGTGCTGACCTGGACGGAATGTGGCAAGACAAGGCGCCAACTGCAAATGAGCCTTCAGGCAGACAAAAGCCTGCTCACACTCGTCGGACCAACAGAAAGGGACGTTTTTGCGTAACAGGTGATGCAGAGGATGATCTACTGCCGCCGCGGATGGAATGAATTTGTGATAATAAGCAATCTTGCCTACAAACGCCTGAAGTTCTTTGACCGTAGATGGGCGGGGAAGATCGTTAATGGCCGCAACGTGCTGACGTAGAGGATGTATACCCTCACGGGACAAGTGGAAACCAAGATACACAATGGAGGGTTGGAAGAACTGTGACTTGTCCAGATTGCACCTCAATCTAGCCAGTGCAAAACCCGAAACAGTGATCGCAAATTGCGAAGGTGCTCCTCAGTGGAAGCCCCCGTGACAACAATGTCATCCAGATAGTTTATGCAGCCGGGAACGGAAGCCGTGAGCTGTTCCAAAGACCGCTGAAAAATGGCCGGCGCGCTAGCGACGCCAAATGGTAACCGCTGGTACTGATACAACCCACAAGGAGTGTTGATGATGAGAAATTCCTTGGAAGAAGCATCCAATGGCAACTGATGGTACGCCTCCGATAAGTCAAGTTTGGAAAAGAACTGGCCCCCAGCGAGCTTGGTAAATAACTCCTCAGGACGGGGAAGAGGATAAGTGTCAATGAGGCTCTGAGCGTTGACAGTGGCTTTAAAATCACCACACAATCACAGACTCTCCTTTGGTTTAGAAACCACCTCGATTGGCGATGCCCATTCGCTGGAGGTAACGGGAAGGAGAATCCCCGAAGCTGTTAACCTGTCTATCTCAGCCTTGAAAGGTGCACGCAACGCCACCCGAACAACTGGAAAGCATCATAACCGAACAGGTTTTCAGTGCCCGCATGATCCACCACATAAAACGTGAGGGGCCTAACAACAGACTTGTAGGCAGTGGAAGCATCAAACTGGCCAATGATAGGAATTTTCTGTTTATTATAATTTCTCAGATTTCGTGTAACTGGAGACAAGGGAGGGGAGCCCAACTCCAAATACGTGCGACAATTAATGGGAGTTATTGCAGAGCCAGTGTCCACTTGCATGCGAATGTCTTTATCCAGAACACGGACAGTAACAAACAACTTATTTGTTTGAGAAAGCACACAGTTAACATCCATGTCCGATGCCTCGTCCTTGTCGACAGGAACTTTAGGGGACTGACACACAGAAGCAATGTGGCCTTTTTCCCTACATGAATTACACGTGACCCAACGTTTTGGACACGCGGCCCTGTCATGCTGTACGAAACAACATGGACAAGAAGGAAGTGCGGAACAAACCTGCTTCTGTGGTTGCTGTTTTCGCTGCGAGCGTTGTGGCCCAACGTGACGTTGTTTACGCGAGTGAACCGCTGCCACATCTTCGTTCTCCTGTGAAACAGGCAAATTGTCCATGTTGAAAGATGACTGTACAGCACCTACATCACACCACGAGTCTATTTACGCACCAGCAGCGTGAGACACTTCAAAGGATCGAACGATGCTGAGAACTTCCAACAACGACGGGTTTGGCAGTTGTAGGGCACGTTGCCGAACTTCTTTATCAGGAGCCAGCCGTAGAATAGCATCCCTAACCACTGAATCAGCATAAGACTCATGATGAGTGTCCATGACAAACTGACATTTCCTACTCAGACCGTGTAGTTCTGCCGCCCAAGCCCGGTAAGATTGATGGGGCTATTTATGACACTGGTAGAACGCCACACGGGTGGCAACGACGTGGGTGTTTTTGCGGTAATAGTTAGACAATAAGTCACACATTTCTTGGAAGGACAGAGAGGCAGGTTCCCACAGAGGGGCTAACTTAGATAGCAGCTGATAGATCCGTGGGGAAATCCAAGATAGAAATAACAACTTACACATAGGAGCGTCGACAACGCCGAAAGCCAAGAAGTGTTGCCACAAACGCTTCTCATAATCCTCTCAATCTTCAGTGGCCTCGTTGTAAGGAGGGAATGGAGGCGGAGAAGAGGAAGACAGATGATGAGTAAGCAATGTCAACAACGCCTGAATAGCAGCCGTCAGCTGTGTTTGTTGTGCCTGAATAGCAGCCATCAGCTGTGTTTGTTGTTCAATGAGAGCTTGCATAAGCTGTTCCATATCTGCCCCGTCACGAACACACAAATCCACAACGCAGTGAAAAGATCCGACCTCGTCGCCAAAAAGTTTTATAAGCTTTAATCATTAATAATTGCGTCAATAATTGCGTGGATATTCAAACACTCTCACTTAGAAGCAATAGCTCGTTACATGATAACAACTCAGTATCTCTTATTCGACTGCTGTGCCGTGACATGCGGCCGGTGCCGTTCGTAGCTAGGTGGCGCTCCCGTGCTCAGCCGAGTTGTGGAGCACCTCTATCGCCAGTTGCGCGTACTGTCGTGGCGGCACTGTTAAATGTCGTGGCACTGTCACAACAGTATCATACCCAAAATAGACACTTACCCCACATACGCCACAGTAGTACAAGTTTATATGCCAAGTAGCTCCAAAGAATGAAATGTAAGATTAAATTATTCAGATAGCTAAGGAAGATAAAAATTTGTGATAGGGGACTGGAAAAAGATGAGAAGGAAAGTAGTAGTTGAATATGGACTGAAGCAAAGCAATGAAAGAGGAAGCTGCCCGGTAGAATTTTGCACATAGCATTTAATCTTTGCTAACACTTGATTTAAGAATCATGAAAGAAGATTGTACATATGTGTGGAAGAGACCTGGAGATACTGGAAGGTTTCAGATTGATTATATAATTGTAAGCTAGAGATTTAGGAGCCAGATTTTATATTTTAAGACATTTACAGTGGCAGACGTGGACTCTGACCACAATTTATTGGTTAAGAAGTGTAGATTAAGATGGAAGACATTGCAAAAAGATAGGAAATTAAGGAGATGGGACCTGGATAAATTGAAAGAACAAGAGATTAGTAAGCATTTCAGTAGGATCATAATGTAATGTTTGACTAGAACAGGGAAAAGAATGCAGTAGCAGAGAGACAAAATAGTTAAGGCAGCAGAGGATCAAATAGCTGGAAAGACAAGGCCTAGTAGAAATCCTTGGATAACACAGGTGACATTAAATTTAATTGGTGAAAGGAGAAAATATAAAAATGTAGCAATTGAAGCCAGTGAAAGGGAATACAAACATCTAAAAAAAATGAGATTGACAAGAAGTGCAAAATGGCTAAGAGGGATTGGCTAGAGGACAAATTTAAGGATTTAGAAGCATTTTTCACTAGGGGAAAGATAGATACCACCTACAGGTAAACTGAAGAGGCCTTTGGAGGAAAGAGGAGGAGCTGTATGAATATCAAGAGCTCGGATGGAAAGCTAGTAATAAGTAAAGAAGGGAAAGCTGAAAATTGGAAGCAGTATATAAGGGAGATCAACTTGAGGGCAAAATTATAGAAAGAGAGGATGTAGATGAACGTGAGGTGGGAGATGTGATACTGCAAGAAGAATTTGATTAAAACTAAAAGACATGAGTCGAAACAAGGCCCCTGCAGTAGATGACATTCCATCGGAACTGCTGGTAGCCTTGGGAGAGCCAGCCATAACAAAACTATTGCATATGGTGCACAAGATATATGAGACAGGTCAAATACATTCAGACTTCAAGAAGAATGTACAAGAGCCATGGGATACCTCTTGACATTATGTTGGACACCTTTTTGCCCAGTGTAGAGCAGCAACTTGATGTGGCATGGACTTTGCAAGTTGTTGGAAGTCCCCTGCAGAAATATTGAGCCATGCTGCCTCTATAGCTGTCCTTAATTGCAAAACTGTTACTGGTGCCGGATTTTGTGCACAAGCTGACCTCTTAATTATGTCCGATAAATGTTCTCTGGGAATCAAGTTGGGCAATCTGGATGGCCAAATCATTCACTCAAATAGTCTAGAACGTTCTTCAAACTAGTTGTGAAGAACTGTGGCCTCATGACATGGTGCATTGTCATCCATACAAATTCCATGGTTGTTTGGGAACATGTAGTCCACAAATGGCTGCAGATTGTCTCCAAGTAACCAAAAATAACCATTACCAGTCAATGATCAACTCAGTTGGACTGGGTCCATTCCATGTAAACACAGCCCACACAATTATGGAGCCACCACAGCTTGCAGAATGACTTGTTGACAACTTGGGTCCATGGCCTTGTGGGGGTATGTGTCACAGTCAGATCTTACCTTCAGCTCGTACTAACTTAAATCAGGACTCATCTGACCAGGTTTTCAGTCATCTAGGGTAAAACTGATGTGGTCATGAGCCCAGCAAGGGCACTATCAGGCAATGTTGTGCTGTTAGAAAATGCACTTGTATCAGTTGTCTGTTACCATAGCCAATTAATGACAAATTTCGTTGCACTGCCCTAACATATACATTTGTCATACAATCAGTTCCACAAGAAAGTGTACACCATAATTTTAAATGTAGCATCTGCAGTAACATCTCAAATCTGTACTCAATGTGCTTCTGCACAGTGTATAGATAAACAATGTGCCAAGCTATAATCTATAATGACAGTGATTGGATTAACTGTTAGATAATTGTGTACTTAGTAATAACATGTATTTTCATGTAAACATATATTCATAATAGTGTCTTTTATTTCATACAGAAAACATTGCATGCTTTCTCATAGAACTGACTGTACATCCCACTTTGATTTATGCATTATTTCACAGAGTGTGGTTTGTCTGTTAGCACTGACAACCCTAAGCAAAAGTCACTGCTCTCACTCATTAAGTGAAGGCTGTTGGCCACTGTGTTGTTCATAGTGAGAGGTAATGCCTCAAATTTGGTATTCTCAGCACACTCTAGACACTGTGAATCTCAGTATATTTAATTCCCTAATGATTTCCAAAATGGAATTTCCCTTGTGTCTATCTCCAACTACCATTTTATGTTCAAAGTCTGTTAATTCTCGTTGTGTGGCCATAATCACATCAGAAACCTTTTCACATGAATCACCAGAGTACAAATGACAGGTCTGCCAATGCACTGCTCTTTTATACCTTGGATACATGATACTACACCATCTGTGTATATGCAAATTGCTAACCCATGACTTTTGTTACCTTAGTGTAATAATTCCAACACCAAAGAAACCAGGTGCTGACAGGTGTGAATATTACTGAAATATCAGTTTAATAAGTTGTGATTGCAAAATACTAACACAAATTCTTTACAGAAGAATGGAAAGACTGGTAGAAGCTGATCTTGGGAAGATCAGTTTGAATTCTAGAAAAATGTAGGAATACATGAGGCAATACCACCCAATAACTTCTCTTAGAAGATAGATTAAGGAAAGGCAAACCTATGTTATGCAGCAGCTTCAGACTTAAGAAAGCTTTTGACAGCGTTGACCTGGAATACTCTCTTTGAAGTTCTGAAGGTAGCCGGTGGAAAGTACTGGGAGTGAAAGGCTATTTACAACTTGTACAGAAACCAGATGGCAGCTATACAAGTCAAGGGGCATGGTAGAGAAGAGAGTGAGACTGGGTTCCAGTCTACACCAGTTTTATTCAATGTGTATCAAGTGTTAAAGGAAACCAAAGAAAAATTACATTAGGAATTAAAGTCTAGGAAGAAGAAATAAAAACTTTAAGGTCTGCTGATGTCATTGTAATTCTGTCAGAGATATCAAAGGACTTGGAAGAGCAGTTGAATAGAATTGACAGTATCTTGAAGGAAAATATAAGATGAAGATCAACGAAACCAAAATAAGAATAATGGAATGCATCAAATTAAATCAGGTGATGCTAAGGGAATTAGGTTAGGAAATGAGACACTTAAAGTAGTATATGAGTTTTGTTACTTGGGCAGGAAAATAACTGATGATGGCTGAAATAGAGGGGACATGGAATGTAGACTGGCAATGGCAAGAAAGGTGTTTCTGAAGAAGAGAAATTTTTTGTTATCATCAAATACAGATTTAAGTGTTAGGAAGTCTTCTCTGAAGGTATTTGTCTGGAATTAAGCCATTCATGGAAGTGAAATACGGACAATAAATACTTTAGACAAGAACAGAATAGGGGCTTTTGAAATTTGGCACTACAGAAGAAGGCTGAAGATTAGATTGGTAGACCAAGTAACTAATGAGGAGGTATTGAATAGAGTTGGAGAGAAAAGAAATTTGTGGCACAAGCTGACTAGAAGAAGAGATCAGTTGGTAGAACATATTCTGAGACATCAAGGGACCACCAGTTTACTAAGAAAGGGAAGTATGCAGGCTAAAAATCACAGAGAAAGACAGAGAGATGAATACAATAAGCTGATTCAGGAGGATGTAGATTGTAGTAGTTATTTGGAGATAAAGAGTCTTGCACAGGGTAGAGTAGTCCAGAGAAATGCATCAAAACAGTCTTCAGACTGATGACCATGACAACAACACTATTTATAACCAATGAAGTGCGAATATGGTAATTTAGTGGGTCACAAATTGCCATGTATGCAGGTAGTACCAGGTATGTGTAGTACTTGCTGACATTGTGGACATGAGTCACACCACTGCTCACAGTCTCGATGTGTTATGGTCCATCATAAGGATGATATATCTTTTCTTTTTTTTTTTCTTTTGACCTTATGCCAGAGTTGTTGTGATTACTGTACTTGCTTTGTTGATGTGTGGTTCACTTAAGAGGTATACTGTATTGTCAGCAGATAGAGGTTGCACAAATGTCAGAAACACGAGCTGTGGCAGTGCAGGAATTGGTTGTAACTTTGTTGAAGCAGATGGCCAAACTGCTGGACAAGAGTACTGCAGTAGAAAGACAGATGGACACTTTAGTGACAGTTAATGCACATAGACAGCATGAGTTAGCTGGGACAGTAGAGGGAAAAGCTTCATCCTGTGTACCTTTTCCTTCTATGGATCCCATTGTGGCTAGTCTAGTGGCTCCTATTTTGGGTAAAGCGCCTGAGGATGTGTCAGCATTTATTGATACTGTGGAAGCTGCTGCTAGTCCAGTTAATTGATTGGACAATGTCCATTTGCATAAGACCAAGTTACAATTGGCAGGTGTATGTCGTATATCATGAGGGGTTGAATAAGGTGTGCACATCTTAACAACTTGAGATGGGATTCTATCAGTGCTACCACAAGCAGAATAGTGTCAGATACTTCAGGGAATAACTTAATGGGATGTTGCAGAAATGAAATGAGTCAGAGGAAATATTCTTATAATTAGGAAAATCAATGCATGAATGTGTAATTTAAAGCAGAATGAGAAACCAGATAAAATTATTCTGTAAGTGGCGTAATACATGGAGCTAGATTTGTTTTTAAGAGGGCTCACACCCAAAATGTCGAGGAGGGTACAGATGGAGAATTCAAAGTATTTGGCTGCTGCCACTAAGTTTACAAAGAGTTCCTCTTGTGGAGCACCTGCAACTGTACAAGCCCACTTTGTAAATTGAAGACACTGCACAACAGTTGCTGAATCAACCATCTTTTATTTTGTACACAACTGGATTTTGAAAACTTCCATCTGGTGTAAACTATAATATTGATAATATTTGGTCACAAGAAAATGGGAGAGGATCCTCAAGGGTTGTTATTTTTTATTTAGAGTCAGAAAAAGAACTATACCGTTAAAATGTCTCAAATAAAATAAAAGAGAGATCAGGATGTTACTGCTAAATAGAATCATTTAATCATCTGAGGTCATCTTTGTCCCAGTTTTACAACAGAACAAAAGTTCCATGTCAAAAGAGTAAAAAGTTGATCTAGAAAAGTCATGAAAATTGACATAATGACCAGACACTGAAAGTCACCAGAACCTTAAAACATGGAAGATGTAATAAAGACAGGAAGCTAAAACACACATAGTGTGGAATTAGTGACACGAATTCCATAAAAACAGTTCCACACTCCCACCCAACTAGGATCGCTAACAGAAAACTGTGCAATAGTAAATACATGCCAGTCATGAGATTAAGGACCTACATGACCCATAATGCAGGTGCAGTAAGAATCAGATATGTGATTGGTCAACTGTTTATACTAGAAAAGTGAAAAGTAACAGCAGAAAGGAGCTGTAACCATCATAACATTAGGAAGAAAGAGAACCTGCAACTCTAAAAACAAAGAAAAATATTATGTTACATACACACCATATCTGCCTGGGGAGAGCAAGGAAGGGAACCACTTTGAACATAGTGGAGAAAGAGAAAAAGAGCAAGTTTTTTAAGATTCTGTGTCATGGATACATAGAGGAATGGAAAGACACTGTTGTCAGCCAATATAGTTCTGGAATTTTTTTATACCACAAAATTTGGGCAGTAGATTAAGAAAACATGAAGTTTTTAAATATGATCGTTTCTCATATCCTGGTGTGTATTGCACTGAGTGCAGTACAAGCTGGATGCGTAAGAGCAAGTATATTGACAAGACCTGTAGGGCTTTTCATACGAGATTTAAATAACAGAAAGGCCTGGCCAGTTTGTCAGCTTTGACATTGCATTTGACTAACAACCAAAATCAGCTGCATCAGGTTAGACATCACTTAACCATCTTACTCACTGGAGAGAAAGGTCAGATACTCAAAGTCCTACAAGAAAATGAAATCTTAAGAAGTCTCCATTCCAATCCTCTTGATACCATTAATGAATGGACTGAGCTGTATCACAAAACATGCTCTTCACTGCTAATGTTGTGATGATTCCATCTCCTTTCTGCTGTTTCTTCCTTCTTTCCTGTTCTAAACAGTTTATCAATCACATATCTGAGTCATACCATGCCTATGTTATGAGTCATGTGTCCTCAATACTCAAGGTGAGCAAGCATTTATTAATTACTGTATAGTTTTCCTGTTAGTCATCCCAGTTGGGTGGGATGAAGAGACAGGTTCCTATAGAATTTATGTAAGTATTTCCATACAATTTGCACTTTATCTTCCTACCTTTATTGAATCTTACACGTTTTATGCTTCTAGTGGCTTTCAGTGTGCAGTCATGACAGTGGATTTTGGGATGAAAACAGTGGGGTAATGATGACCTCAAGAGGTTAAGTGATTTTATGTGTTAGTAATGTCCTGTTCTCCCTTTTATTTGGATGTATGGGCCACATGGCAGCCACAATGCTATGAGTGTGGGGTGGAGGGTCATTGGGTGCAAAATTACCAGGGTAAACGACAGAATGAGTGCCATCAGGGTAAGTGTTCATTAAATGTGAATGGGAATTCTCTAACCACCAAATGGCATTCCCAGTGAGGCATTATCCTCCAAGGTGGTGCGGTGGTGAACTGTTACTTGATGGGCATGCTGAACAGAAACAAACTTATGTTTTTATAAGACACAGAGGCTCATGTGTTGGTGACTAGTTTCGACCTCTTGTATAGGTAGGGACTGAATGCTCCATGATATTTATGATGTGGAGTAGGTGTCAGTGATGTGGAATATTTGGTGTTAACGTTGCTCAGTTTCTGTACTGGAGCAGGGAATTTTGGGGAGTATGTGGAAGTATTTCCCAAGTTGGTGAGGTACTGTGCAGTCCTAGGGCTAGATTTTCTGAATAAGCATCACCCAAAAAATGATCTTTTTCAGCACATTGTCACTCTCAGTGTTATGTTCCAGCAGGGAATGTTATAAGGTTCACTGATCATGAAAGTGAAACTCACTAAACTGCATACACATTTATTGAAGCTCAATTTGCGTGATAAAATAGGTAAGGCACAGGAAAATTACTCTGGGTGAGAGTGGGTACTGACTTGATGAAAAATGTGTTGTGTGTTATGGAGCTGTTGGAACACAGTGGCATATGGGATACTCCACATTGTTTCGTATGTAGAACCATGGGCACATGTGCAGGAAGTATCTACATCTACGTCTATGTATATATTCTAAGAACCACTGTGAAGTGCATGGCAGAGGGTACATCCCAGTTTACCAGTTATCATGGCTTTTCCCATTCTATTCATGTATGGACTGTGGAAAGAATAATTGTTCAAATGCCTCTGTGTATTCTGTAATTAGTCTAACCTTGTCCTTATGATTCCTATGGGAGCAATATGTAAAGGGTTGCAGGATATTCCTAGAGGTGTAGGATCATTCACACAGGAGGATCATACAAATGTACCATTGTTTTGCCGTTGTACAGACTTCCACATAGGGGACATAGAAATTGACATCTGTGGTGTACAGAAGCAACTGAAAGAGTTGATAACAACTAAGTCACCAGGTCCAGATGGCATCCCAATTTGCTTTCACAGCAGTGTCGGATACTTACTGAGCCTGCATTTATTGTGAATCTCTCATGCAGCAAAAGTACCAAGCAACTGAAAAACAGCACAATTGACTCCTGTATATAAGAGAGGTAAAAGAGCTGACCCACATACTTACAGACCATTATCCTTAGCAGTGGTTTGCTGCAAAATTCCTGGACATATTCTGAGTTTGAATATAATAAATATCCTTGAGACAGAAAAGCTTCCATCCACAAATCAGCACAGTTTTAGAAAGCATTGCTTGTGTAAAACTCAGCTAGTATTTTTCTCAAATGATATCCTGCAAACCATGGATAGAGGGCAACAGGCGAAGTCCATAATCCTAGATTTCCAGAAAGCATGTGACACAGTGTCCACTGCAGACTTGACAATGGTCCAAGCATTCAGTTTATGTTCCCAAATATGTGTGTGGCTCAAAAACCTTTTAAGTAATAGGACCAAGTATGTTGTCCTCAATGACAAGTGTTTGTCAGAGACAAGGGTACCATGAGGAGTGCCCCAGGCAAGTGTGATAAGATCACTTATATTCTCTCTGTATATAAATGTCCTGATGAACAGGGTGAGCAGCATTTTACAGCTGTTTTCTGATGACACTGTGGTGTACAGGAAGGTTTCATTGTTGAGTGATTGTAGAAGTATAGAAGTTGACTTAGACGGAATTCCTATTTGGTGTGATTAATGGCAGCTTGCTCTAACTGTAGAAAAAAATGCAAGTTAATGCAGATAAATAGGAAAAACAATCCTGTAATATTCAAACACAGCATTATTAGGGTACAGCTTGACACAGTCACATTGATTGAATATAGATGTAAAATTGCAAATCGATATGAAATGGAATGATCATGTCAGGATAGTAGTAGGGAAGGTGAATACTGGACTTCATTTTATTGGGAGTATTGTGGGATAGTATTGCTCATCCATAAAGGAGATGGTGAATACAATGTTAGTACTGTTCAAGTGTTTGGGATCTCCACCAGGTCACATTAAAAGAAGACTTTGAAGCAATACAGAGATGCGCTGCTTGATTTGTGACTGGTTGGTTCTGTCAGCACGCAAGTTTTATGGAGATACTTCGGGAACTCATATGGGAATACCTGGAGATAAGATGATGCCCTTTTCACAAGAATGGCAGAAGTTTAGAAAATCAGCATTTGAGGCTAACTGTAGAATGATTCTACTGCCCCCAAAGTACATTTCGCGTAAGGCTGACGAAGATAAGGTGAGTCGCAGATAGGCAACAGCAAAAAGACTTTTTTCCATCAAAGCCTTTGTCAACACACACACACACACACACACACACACACACACACACACACACACACACACACACGCGCGCGCGCGCTAACATAACTCACACCCACATAACCACAGTCACTGGCAGCTGAAGTTAGACTACTAGAAGCAGCAGCAGTTCATGATGGGAGAGGCAACTGGGTGGGGGTAAGGAGGAGTCTGGGTCAGGAGGGGGAGGGATAGCAGGGTAGGGGTGGGGGGTGATGAAGTGTTGCTGGGGAGCATGCAGGAATAAGGTACAGAGAGGGTAGGGCAGCTAGGTGCAGTTGGGAGGTGACAGCATGCACGGGTGGTGGGGGGGTTAGTGTAAAAGGAGGAAACTAAACGACTGGGTGCATTGGTGGAATAGAGGGCTGTATAGTGCTGCAATGGGAACAGGGAAGAGGCTAGATGGGTGAGGAAAATGACTAATGAAGGTTGAGGTCAGGAGGGTTACAGGAACATAGGATATATTGCAGGGAGAGTTCCCACCTGCACCAGAAAAGCTGGTGTTGGTGGGAAGGATCCATATGGCACAGGCTGTGAAGCAGTCATTGAAATGAAGAATTTCATGTTGGGTGGTGTGCACAGCAACAGGGCGTTCCAGTTTTTTTTTGCCACAGCTTGTTGGAGGTAGTCTAAATCTCGCAGAGAATGTAATTCAGTTGCTCCTATCATCATACCCTGAAATATGAGAAATGTCCTGCCCACTATCCTTCCCACCACTCAAAAAGTGGTATTCCACCATCTATCAAACCTACACAATGTACTTGTCCATCCCTACATGACCCCTTCTCCCAACCCCTTACCTCATGGCTCATATCCCTATAATAGACCTACAGGAAAGACTTGTCCCATAGATCCTCCCACCACCTCCTACTCCACTTCATTCAAAAACATTACCTATCTCATGAAAGGCAGGACTAACTGTGAAACCAGTCATGTGATCTAGAAGCTAGGCTGCAACCATTGTGCTACATTCTATGTGGGCATGACAATCAACAAGCTCTCTGTCCACATGAATGGCCACTGACAAACTGTGGCCAAGAAACAACTGGACCACCATGTTGCTGAGCATGCTGCCCAACATGACATTCTTCAGTTGGATGACTTTGGATGACTGTTTAACAGCATGTGCCATATGGCTCCTTTCCACCAACACCAGGTTTTCTGAATTGCACAGCTGTGAACCCTCCCTGCAATATATCCTACATCCCCATAACCATCCTGACCTCAACCTTCATTAGTCATTGTTCTCACCCATCTAGCCATTTCATGTCACTACTAAGTGTTACAGCCATATAGTTGTATGAGTTTACAGATTACCACTATGACTTACTGATCTTATATTCACTGGATACTGTGTTTTTTAGTTTTATGAAGTGCACAATTTTACATTTATGAACACTGAAAGCAAATTGCCAATCTTTGCACCACTCTGAAATGTTATCAAGGTCTGATGATCTGTACAGCTTTGTTCAGACTGTACTTCACTCTAGATAACTGAATTATCTGTGAAAAGTATGAGGTTACTGTTGATATTGTCTGCAAGATAATTAATATACAACATGAACAGCAAGGGATCCAACACACTTCCCTGGGGTACCCCTGAAGTTACTTCTACATTAGTCAATGACAATCCATCCAAGATAATATGCCATGACCTTCCAACCAAGAGGTCAATGGCCTTGCCACAGTGGTAACACCAGTTCCTATCAGATCACTGAAGTTAAGCACTGTTGGGCTGGGCTAGCACTCAGATGGGTAACCATCTGGTGTGCCAAGTGCTGTTGGCAAGAGGGGTGCACTCAGCCCTTGTGAGGCAAACAGAGGAGCTACTTGATTGGCTGTGGCTCTGGTCTTGTAAACTGACTTATGGCTAAGAGAGCAACATGCTGACCACATGCCCCTCCATATCTGCATCCAGTGATGGCTGTGGGCTGAGGATGACACAGTGGCTGGTCTGTACCATTGGACCTTCATGGCCTGTTCAGGTGGAGGTTTTTTTTTCCTACCAAGAAATCCTGAATCCAGTCACAAATTTCATTTGATGCTCAGTACAATCATACAGTACTTTTTATAATAAATGTAGGTGTGATACTGAGCCAAATGCTTTTCAGAAACTGAGAAATACTGTGCCTACCTGAGTACACTCATCCATGGCTTTCAGAATGTCATATCAGGAAAGTCTGAGCAGAGTTTCACATGATCTATGTTTTCAAAATCCCTGCTGGTTGCCATGGAGGAAATCGTTCTCTTTGAGATAGTTCATTCCATTTGAGCACAGAACATGTTGTAAGATTATAAAACAAATGGGTGTCTAGTATATTGGACATTAGTTTTGTGGATCACTTCTGCTACCCTCCTTGTTAAGATTTGTGACCTATGCCTTATTCCATCTACTGGGAACAGTTTTTGTCCGAGAAATCCATGATAGTAGATCATAGTTAACAGAGTGGCTAACTCAGCCACTGGTTATAGAATCTGATAGGGACTGCAAGGGTCCCTGGGGCTTTGTTAAGTTTTAACGACTTCAGGCGTTTCTCAATGCCACTGACACTATAATTGAAAAAAGAATTAAAAAGTACAGTGTAGGAGAGATTCATTTTAACCTTATGGCAATTGTATCAGGCAGAAGGATGATATTTGAGAGGAAAATTCAAGAGATACAAAAACAAGTGGAGGAGAATGGAATGGAAACTGATGCTCAGCAGAGTGAAATTGCAAGATTAAAAGTGCTCATAGAAGAGGAAGAAACCAAAATAAAAAGATATCAGGCTGAGAATATTAGAAGAAAGCATAATTATTTGCCTTTAATTGTTGAAATATTAAAGATACTAGCAAAAGAGGGACAGTTGCAGCCACTATACGAAAAGGCAAAGGAAAGAGCTTTAGAAAAAGAAACCAAGTGAGAGGAAGTGAAAACTTAATGTATTTCACTCTCCTTTTCAGTGGTATGAGAATTAAATTGGAGCAATACTCCTGGATTTTCCTTCGCAAAGGAACATTTGAAAACAGAGTTGAGCATTTCTGCTATTCTCAATTTCAATACCTGCCTTGTACATGAGTGACTGGACATTAACTTTGGTGCTACTAACAGCCTTTATATACAACCAGCGTTTCTTTGGGTTTTGTGAAAGATCTTTTGACAGTATTGTTCTATGGTAGTAATTGAAGGCTTCAGGCAGTGCTCTCTTGACCGCCAAATGCATTTCATTCAGCATATCTCTGTCTATGCTAGGGCCACAGATATGTTTCATTATGATTATCTGAAAGGTAAAAGAATCTACATAAAGGAAGTAGTAACAGCCAAGAAGGCATATAATGTTAAGTTCATTTCTGAAGCCTGCAACCGATTCAAAGCATCCTGGTAACTGGTTAACACAGTAAAAGACTCACTGATTCATTAAATCTTTGAAATACTGATGATTTTATTAATGTTGTTGGGAATACTTTACCTGAAGTACCAGATTTAGAAACTGATATTAGAATAGAATAGAATAGAATCTTTATTTGCCTTTCAGTATGTTTTCCATACAATTGGCATTGTCAGTGTGTTCAATACATTTTTTTTTAATTACAATAATTGTTATTGTACATAATTGTGAAAGTAATATTGATAATACAACAATTATTCATTCACAATAGTAATAATAATAATAAAAATATATCATAACAGTTAAATATACAATAGTATCCAGATATATTTATGGTACATCTTATTTATCCATGTAAAAAGTCTTTGTTGGTACATTACTGTTGTGACAGTGCCACGACATTTAACAGTGCCGCCACGACAGTACGCACAAAAGGCGATAGAGGTGCTCCGCAACTTGGCTGAGTGCGGGAGTGCCACCTAGCTACGAACGGCGCTGGCCGCATGTCACGGCACGACAGTTGAATAAGAGAGACTAAGTTGTTATCATGTAACGAGCTATTGTTCTAAGTGAGTGTGTTTGAATATCCATGCAATTATTGGTGATAAAAGGTTATAACACTTTTTGGCGATGAGGATGGGATATTTTCATTGCATTGTGGATTTGTGTGTTCGTGACGGGGCAGACATGGAACAGCTTATGCAAGCGCTCATTGAACAACAAACACAGCTGACAGCTGCTATTCAGGCGTTGTCGACGTCGCTTACTCATCATCTGTCTTCCTCTTCTCTGCCTCCATTCCCTCCTTACGATGAGGCCGCTGAAGATTGGGAGGATTATGAGAAGCATTTGCGGCAACACTTCTTGGCTTTCAGCGTTGTCGATGCTCCTATGGGTAAGTCGTTATTTCTATCTTGGATTTCCCCACAGATCTATCAGCTGCTATCTCAGTTAGCCCCTCTGTGGGAACCTGCCTCTCTGTCCTTCCAAGAAATGTGTGACTTATTGTCTAACTATTACTGAAAAAACACCCACGACATTGCCGCCCGCGTGGCGTTCTACCGGTGTCGTAAACAGCCCCATCAATCTTACCAGGCTTGGGCGGCAGAACTACACAGTCTGAGTAGGAAATGTCAGTTTGTCATGGACACTCATCATGTGTCTTATGCTGATTCAATTGTTAGGGATGCTATTCTACGGCTTGCTCCTGATAAAGAAGTTCAACAATGTGCCCTACAACTGCCAAACCCGTCGTTGTCGGAAGTTCTAAGCATCAGTCGATCCTTTGAAGTGTCTCACGCTGCTGGCACGCAAATAGACTCATGGGGTGATGTAGGCACTGTACAGTCAACTTTCGACACGGACAATTTGCCTGTTTCACAGGAGAATGAAGATGTGGCAGCGGTTCACTCGTGTAAACAACGTCGCGTTGGGCCGCAACGCTCACAGCGAAAACAGCAATCACAGAAGCAGGTTCGTTCCGCACTTCCTTCTTGTCCATGTTGTTTCGTACAGCATGACAGGGCCGCGTGTCCAAAACGTTGGGCCACATGTAATTCATGTAGGGAAAAAGGCCACATTGCTTCTGTGTGTCAGTCCCCTAAAGTTCCTGTCGACGAGGACGAGGCATTGGACATGGATGTTAACTGTGTGCTTTCTCAAACAAATAAGTTGTTTGTTACTGTTCGTGTTCTGGATAAAGACATTCGCATGCAAGTGGACACTGGCTCTGCAGTAACTCTCATTAATTGTCGCACGTATTTGGAGTTGGGCTCCCCTCCCTTGTCTCCAGTTACGCGAAATCTGAGAACTTATAATAAACAGAAAATTCCTATCATTGGCCAGTTTGATGCTTCCACTGCCTACAAGTCTGTTGTTAGGCCCCTCACGTTTTATGTGGTGGACCATGCGGGCACTGAAAACCTGTTCGGTTATGATGCTTTCCAGTTGTTCGGGTTCTCCATTGATGATGATGTGCACCTCATATCTGAGGACATTCTGTATCAACAGCTGGAGGGATTGTGTACTGAATTTTCGTCCATGTTCTCTGCTGGTCTGGGTCGTGACAAGGATTTTTAAGCCAATATTACTCTTAAACCTACAGCTCGCCATAAGTTTTTCCGGGCACACCCTATTCCGGTGGCGTTGCGTGCACCTGTCAAGGCTGAGATAGACAGGTTAACAGCTTCAGGGATTCTCCTTTCTGTTACCTCCAGCCAATGGGCATCGTCAATTGTGGTGGTTTCTAAACCAAACAGGAGTCTGCGACTGTGTGGTGATTTTAAGGCCACTGTCAACGCTCAGAGCCTCATTGACACTTATCCTCTGCCCCGTCCTGAGGAGTTATTTACCAAGCTCGCTGGGGGCCAGTTCTTTTCCAAACTTGACTTATCGGAGGCGTACAATCAGTTGCTGTTGGATGCTTCTTCCAAGGAATTTCTCGTCATCAACACTCCTTGTGCGTTGTATCAGTACCAGCGGTTACCATTTGGCGTCGCTAGCACGCCGGCCATTTTTCAGCGGTTTTTGGAACAGCTCACAGCTTCCGTTCCCGCCTGCATAAACTATCTGGATGACATTGTTGTCACGGGGGCTTCCACTGAGGAGCACCTTCGCAATTTGCGATCACTGTTTCGGGTTTTGCATTTGCTGGGTTGAGGTGCAATCTGGACAAGTCACAGTTCTTCCAACCCTCCATTGTGTATCTTGGTTTCCATTTGTCCCGTGAGGGTATACATCCTCTACGTCAGCACGTTGCAGCCATTAACGCTCTTCCCCGGTTGTCTATGGTCAAAGAACTTCAGGCGTTTCTAGGCAAGATTACTTATTATCACAAATTCATTCCATCAGTGGCGGTGGTAGCTCATTATCTGCATCAGCTGTTACGCAAAAACGCCCCTTTCTGTTGGTCCGATGAGTGTGAGCAGGCTTTTGTCCACCTGAAGGCTCATTTGGAGTTGGCACCTTGTCTTGCCACATTCTGTCTGGGTCAGCACTTGGTTCTGGTGACTGACGCATCACAGTATGGCCTAGGGGCTGTTCTCGCCCATCGGTATGAGGATGGGTTGGAACGACCCATCGCCTATGCTTCCAAGACCCTCAACGATGCGCAACGGAGTTACTCTCAAATCGAAATGAGGTGCTCGCTATCATTTATGCTCAAAAAAAGTTCAGCGTTTTTTTGTATGGTTCTAAGTTTTACCTCATCACCGACCACAAGCTGCTGGTCTCTCTATTCAGCCGATCGGCGTCGCTTCTGGATAAGGCAGCTCACCGCCTGCAACGTTGGGCCTTATACTTGTCTTGCTTTCACTATGAGATTCACTATTGCCCCAGGGCCCACCACAC
This sequence comes from Schistocerca piceifrons, assembly GCF_021461385.2. Taxonomy (NCBI): domain Eukaryota; kingdom Metazoa; phylum Arthropoda; class Insecta; order Orthoptera; family Acrididae; genus Schistocerca; species Schistocerca piceifrons. The sequence continues at coordinate 292,408,188 of NC_060149.1, read as the reverse complement.
CAACGCTGACGCATTGTCGCGATTGCCGATGGGCCCCGACCCGGTTTTCGATCGTGATGAACTACTCTGTTTCCACATTGATGAGGAAGAATGTCGTGCGGTCAAGGGTTTTCCACTTACAGGTTCGCAGGTTGCTTCGGATACTGCGTGGGACCCAGTCCTGCGTCAGGTGATCTGTTTTGTTCAACGGGGTTGCCCGGACAGGACCAAGGGCCGGTCATCGGATCCCCTTCGCAACTACCATGCCTTGCGCCTTTGTCTGTCTGTTCATGATGGTGTTGTTCTTCTGGCCATGGATGGCGCATCTCCACAGGTCGTGGTGCCAGCCTCTCTTCGCAAAGATGTTCTCAAACTGTTGCATGAAGGCCATTGGGGTATTTCTCGGACTAAGTCCCTGGCCCACAGGAACGTTTATTAGCCCGGTATTGATTCGGACATCGCCCACATGGTTGCTGCGTGTGGTCAGTGTGCTCAACAACTGGCTGCACCTCATACAATGCCCTCGTGGCCTGATCCGGCGCAGCCATGGGAACGGGTGCACGCTGACTTTGCCGGCCCCTTCCTCGGTACTTATTGGCTCCTGTTGATTGACACGTTCTCGAAGTTTCCGTTTGTTGTTCGATGTCCGCCGCCCACCACTGCAGCAACGACGCTGGCTTTGTCCAAAATCTTTGCGCTAGAAGGTCTTCCATCCACGATCGTCACGGACAATGGCCCTCAGTTCTCTTTGCAGGCCTTCCGTGATTTTTGTACTGGACAAGGGATTCATCATGTTACAGCACCGCCCTTCCATCCACAATCGAATAGTGAGGTTGAGCGCCTTGTCCGCACTTTCAAAAGCCAGATGAAAAAATTCCTTAGTGATTTTTCCACAGATGACGCGCTGCTGCAATTTCTGAGTTCCTATCGCTTCATGCCTCTGGGTAATCACAGCCCTGCTGAACTCTTGCATGGCTGCCAACCGCGCACTCTACTGCACCTGCTTCACCCTGTCAGGCCTTGTGCTGTGTCCCCTAGTGCGGGAAAATACTCAGTGGGCGCCGACGTGTGGGCACGAGGGTATGGATCTCGCCCTAAATGGATTCCAGGGGTGATCAAGGCTCTTCGCGGCTTTGTGAAATACGTACGGACGACGGCATGGTTGTTTGCCATTACGACCAGATGCGCCCACAAGTGGTGGCCACGCCGGTGCCACCGCCCCTTCCTTCACCTCCACCAGCCCGAGAAGCCAGTCCTGTCGCTGCTGCCGATCTACCGTACGTGTTGATGCAGCCGACGTCGCTACCGCTTCCGAGTATACCGGAACCGGCCCCTGTCGCGACACCGCCTTCTCCGGGACCCATCTCGCTGGAGCATGCCCCCAGGTCCACGACACCTATGGATGCTGCTCCAGAGTTTTCACCCATCATCTCGTCCAGGAGGCATGTTTCACGCACGAGCTTCAGTCCTGGACATTTTCGACCATACTCTCGTGTCTCTCCACAGGATCTTCTCGGGGCCTCACAAGAGGCCATGGATGTCTCCGCACTGTCCATGTCTCCAAGGAAGTGAGTGTTTTTTTTTTTTTTTTTTTTTTAAAGGGGCGAAAAGTGTTGTGACAGTGCTACGACATTTAACAGTGCCACCACGACAGTACGCGCAAATGGCGATAGAGGCGCTCCGCAACTCGGCTGAATGCGAGAGCACCACCTAGCTACGAACGACGCCAGCCGCATGTCATGGCACGGCAGCCGAATAAGAGAGACTGAGTTGTTATCATGTATCGAGCTATTGTTCTAAGTGAGTGTGTTTGAATATCCATGCAATTATTGGTGATTAAAGGTTATAACAATTACTATCACAAACTTATAGGTATAATTCATATGGCAGCGTTTTGTTTCATGTAGCATATCTCTTTTGTGTCAGTGTTTAGAAACTCATCAAGTGAGTAATATGGCATACATTTGAGCCAACCTTCTATTGTTTGCTTAAAGTTATTCATTGGTAGTTCGCTCACAGCCTTTGAGAGTTTGTTATAAAATTTCAAACTAAGGTGTTTATGGCTCTTTGTTTGGTTTGTGTTAATGTCAGCCTTGTGTATGGTAGCAAGTAATATAAGCATTAACAACTTTTGCACATTGACGAGGTGGAAGAAAGGATTTCCAGATGACATAGTGAAAAGTGTGAAAGGTTTTAAACACCCTGGTAGTGCAGATACATACGGTAACTCATGTGATGTTCTCAAGGAAACTGTATCTGATATTGCTAAACTTTTGACTGCTGTCATTAACCAATGCCTTGAGGTTGGTACTTTTCCAGACTTCTTAAAACTGGCAAAGACAGTACCAGTGTATAAAGAAGGTGAGCTTAACCATCCATTAATCCACAGACAATTTCTATATCACCTATCAAAAGTGATTAAAACTATTATGTTATTTTGAGGACAAAAATCTCTTTGTGGATAACCGACATGAATTTAGAAGAGAGAAATCTACATTTACTGCAATACTTGATATGATAACAAAATTAATGGAAGCATTGGAAGAAAAGAACTGGAAGGCTTTAATTCTTTGTGATCTAAGCACTCTTTCCAGGTGATACAACATTAATGAATAAGGGTAGAAATTCAGCTGAGCCACTAAAGGATGCTGATATTTTGTTTGAAGTAGCCAGAAAGTGGTTCAAAGCAAAAAAAATGAAATTAAATGAAGGTAAAACCCAGGAAATATTATGCAGCATTGGTGACCATGGATCCGCAGCAAATGTTGATAGGTGTGAAACTCCTAGAATTCCCCATAGACAATAAGCTTGAATGGACTGAACACACTGCACGTGTGTATTCCAAGCTCTCAAGAGTAATTTATCTCCTGAGGAAGCTGATAGATGTGATGACAGATCAGTACTTAATCACAACATAATACACACTTTTCCACAGTCATGTCACATATGGACTGCTGCTGTGGGGACACCCTATTGAAAGTAAAACCATATTGCTCCTACAAAATAAGTCTGCAAGAATAATATTTTTGAGCAAGAAATCTGACCACAGCAGACCCATTTTTAAACAGTTTGGAATAATTTCAACATTTAGCCAATATGTTTCCAGCTCTCTTGTCTATATAACACTTACAATCACTGTGTTGTCAATTGACACCATTATGTTTCACCGACTGCAGAGTGGAAAAACAGAATGTCTGCATTTGATCACGCTGGTGGTAAATGACAACAATCTAGTACAGGAGTGTTCCACATGGAGAACTTTCATCTCCTTTGAATAGGGAAGTCAACAGTCAAATTTTTGTCATGCTGTGTTACATGTGCTGTAGTGTGTGGCTTCACATTTTTTCCTTTCTGTTTCAAGCCTGTTGAGGATTTATAGAAGACAAAGGTGTTAGAAGTTTCCTGAAGGTAAGGTTATTGTGTGTGTGTTATTTTGGTGGAAGTTGTTAGCTATATTGTTTCAAATCTGGTTTTTGTCATTTGACACCATTATGATGACATGCATTCATGTTGCATGGATATTCTCATTTTTAGGTAATACTTTTGATGATCAGTTGAAATAATTTTGAAAGATACTAATTCTTAATATATTTAATGGATATTCTGATTATTTTCACTCATCACATAGCTCATTTCAGTAAATATTTTAATTTTTCAGGCTCTGATATGGTGAAACTTTCTGACAAAGAAATTGAGCAGTTTCAATTAGTGCTCAATGACAGTGAGCTTTCAGAGCTGTCAGACAGCGAAGAGTGTGGATCTGAAACTGTTGGAGATGGAGCAGATACAAGGAGTGAAGAAGCACCATGGGAGTGCTGGACCTCACAACGTGAAAGAGATACTCTATAACCTGAAAAAGAAGTTTCACAAGCAGAAAATTAACAGCCGCAGGGTAATGTCAAATGAAAAAAAATGCCTTTCATGTGCCTTGACACTACTTTCAGTAGTCCAGATACTACAGCTGATGAAGAAGTAGGAAGTCCTGCTGAATATTTTTCAGAATACTTCACCAAAGATTTTCTGGAATTGCTTTTGGAACAAACAAATTTGTATTCATTGCAGAAAAATGGAGTGCCAGTGAAACATACCAGCTCTGAAATAAAAAAAACTGATTGGAGTGCATATTTTGATGTGTACATTAGGATTTCTCAGATTGAATATGTACTGGGAGCCTCAGACTCTGAAAACCTTTGATTGCAGACACATTTTCTGTAAACAGAATATTCAGACTGAGGAATCATCTTCATTTACTTGACAATATGGAAAGTGGCTCTCCAGAAGACAAACTTTTGAAGGTGAGACCACTGCTAAATAGACTCAGGGAAACTTATCTCAGTCTGAAACAAGAAGAAAGGCAAGGTATTAATGAGCAAATGCTCCCTTTCAAAGGAAGGACTGTAATGATGCAATTTGTTCATGGTAAACCAAACCCTGTTGATCTAAAAAATTTGTTTGTTGTGGAGTTTCCAGAATTGTATATGATTTTGAAATATATCAGGGCAAAAGTACAGGAAATCGAAGTGAGCACAAGCATTTGAGCCTTGGTGGTTTCACTGTCATGTGACTGAGTGTGAACATTCCACAAGGCTGTGGGCGATAATTATTTTACATCTATGTCAATGGTGCATGAATTGTTAAAAAATGAGATCTTTTCCTTTGGGACCATCAGAGGTAGCTGGTTACAAAAGTGCCCACTGAAATCTGAGTCTGAACTGTAGAAGGAAGGAAGAGCATCTGTTGATGTTTGTGTGAACATAGAAGAAGATCTCTGTGTCATTTGCTGGCTCAATAATAGTGCTGTCACCCTCAATTCCTCATACGTGGGTGCAGACATTATCTATAAAGTAAAGAGGTGGAGTACAGCACAGAAGCAACTACTGGAGATCACAAGACCAGCCATCATAAAGGATTACTGTGCATTTATGGGCATTATTGACAAAATTGGCTCTTTGATCTCTCTGTACAGAATACACATGAAAACTAAGAAGTAGCCTGTAAAAGTAATTTTTCACTTGGTCAATCTCTCTATATGCAACTCATGGCTACAACACCTGAGAGACCTGGATGCCAAAGGAAAAGAACATAAAGAGAAAATGGATCTGCTGGAGTTCAGAAATAAGGAAGCTGAAGCTTTAATTCTAATGGAGAAGGAAAACAGCTCTACTCTGAGGAAAAGAGGACATCTGTGATTGATTGAGGATGAGTGTGAAGATGAAGAATCCACGTCAGATGTGGTGAGGCCAGTTTCAGATGCCAGATATGACAAGTTTTCTCATTCACCACATTAGACTGAAGGGAGGGAGCAAATATGCAAATTAGAAAAATTCACTGGCAGAAGCCAAGTTCAATGTCCCAAATGCCATGTAACACTTTGTTTGAACAAAAGTAACTATTATCTTGTTAAATTTCATATTAAATAATCTGTTGTAATAAATTTTATCACTTGAATGGTGTACTAATTATTTCTGTAACAAGAATATGTTGACTGCATTATATGTACCTGTAGCAACACAATGGTGTCAAATGACAATATATTTTTCAAAAACCATTTTCGAAATTTCTTTTTTTTTTCAGCAAACATGTGGAGGTAAATCATTTGATCAACAAAAATGCAAAAATAAAATTTTTCATTGGCGAAGAAAAAATAATAACTGAAAGGGATAAAAGAAAATTAAGGATCCTCCTGGAAGAGATAAGAGATTCACAACTACAACACAAGAAATAAGGCTGATGTTGATATTCCAGGCTGTCACTTAAGCAAGGCACTGGACAGTTTTCTCACAACAGTCCTGAAGGTGTTCAACTACATACCACTGGATTTTCAAACATGGCTACGGAGGATGTTCAGAGCTAGAGCGTTGCATATGCTCAGGCAACAGCCACTATATTCTGTAAATGAATTTTTCTCTGCAAGTGGAACTTTACACTGTTCAACATAATACCATCACTTGTGAAGCTACAAACTTGAAACATTCAAGAGCTATAAAGTGTTGTTTATAACCATTGTTTATAAGATCAGTGTTGCATATCTTCTTGTCTATTATCTTTGTTTTAGTAGTCGTTTTGATATACAATTTCTAAGATGTGATGCAATCTGTCTGGTCATGACTAGTGAACAATGTTGACTTAGTAATAATAATAGTAATAGTATCTATAGCCTTAGGTTTTGTTTTATATGCATTATGCAATAGTATCTGTTCCTTTAGAAATTTCTTAAAAGTGACTGTATACCATGGAGGATCTCTCTCATTATGAACTGTCATACTGGATACATATCTATCCAGTGCATCATGAACTATTCTTTTGAACTTGAGCCATAGCTCCTCTACAAGCTCTTACCTTAAGCTGAACATTTCAAGTTCCTGACTGGGATATGACACTACTGTTTCTCTGTCTAGTTTGCTGTACATATAAATCTTTCTGTCTTTTGTACTTTGATATTCATTCTTGATATAACTGCCTCATGGTCACTGACACCATTTTCTATGTGGACTTCCTCAAATAGGTCAGATTTGTTTATTGGTATTAGATCTAATACAAACATCAAAAAAAGTTTTGCATCACCATGGCTCGTGTTGTCTGTAGTTCAACCATGCCTAAACGGTCAATACAGCAGTTTGATCACATCCGCATTGTTATTTTGTGCCAGGAATGGCTCTCTACAAGGAAAGTGTCCAGATGTCTTAGAGTGAACCTAAGCGATGTTGTTTGGACATGGAGAAGATACAAAGAGAGAGGAAATGTCCATGACATGCCTCGCTCAGACCGCCAAAGGGCTACTACTGCAATGGATGACCGCTATCTACAGATTATGGATCGGAGGAACGCTGACAGCAATGCCACCATGTTGAATAATGCTTTACGTGCAGCCACAGGATATCGTGTTATGATCCAGACTGTGAGCAATAGGCTGTATGATGCGCAACTTCACTCCAGACGTCTATGGTAAGGTCCATCTTTGCAACCACGACACCATTCTGCATGGTACAGAAGGGCCCAACAACATGCTGAATGGACTGCTCAGGATTGGCATCACTTTCTCTTCACCGATGAGTGTTGCATATGCCTTCAACCAGAAAATCGTTGGAGAAGTGTTTGGAGGCAACCCGGTCAGGTTGAACACCTTAGACACACTGTCCAGTGAGTGCAGCAACATGGAGGTTCCCTACTGTTTTGGGGTGGCATTATGTGGGGCCAACATATGCTGCTGATGATTATGGAAGGTGCCGTAGTGGCTGTACGATACGTGAATGTCATCCTTCGGCGGATAGTGCAACCATATCGGCAGCATATTGGCAAGGCAGTCATCATCATGGGCAACAATTTGCACCCCCATATACACATCTTGTGAATGGCTTCCTTAAGGATAATGACATTGCTTGACTAGAGTGGCCAACATGTTCTCCAGACATGAACCATATCGAACATGCCTGGAATGAAGTGAAAAGGGCTGTTTATGGACAACATGACCCACCAACCACTCTGAGTGATCTATGCCAAACTGCCATTGAAGAGTGGGACAATCAGGACCAATAGTGCCTTGATGAACTTTTGGATAGTATGCCATTTTAAAAACAGGTATGCATCAGTGCAAGAGGTCATGCTGCTGGGTGTTAGAGGAACCAGTGTGTACAGCAATCTGGACCACCACCTCTGAAGGTCTCACTGTATGATGGTACAATATGCAATGTGTGGTTTTCATGAGCAATAAAAAGAGTGGAAATAATATTTATGTCAATCTCTATTCCAATTTTCTGTATAGGTTCCGGAGTTCTCAGAACCAAAATGATGCAAAACTTTTTTTGGTGTGTGTATATAAGGGGCAATCAAAAAGTTTCCATTCTAAGGCCATATACTCCAGAATCATTATGCCAATGAATTATCATGAACATTGAGGCAATCATCTCACTGACACACCATGCTCAACATACGTGTTTGGTAAAACACTATGTCCTGCTGTGTGAAGAAGTCCATAACTGCCTGCTGTACATCCTCATCTACTGCACATCCTCCTCATCCTGTGGGAGAAGGAATGGTTAAGGTCAGAGAACAACAAGCTGAGGCCCGTAAAACCAATGACGTACACATAGCATTCCTCCTTCTGGTCACAGTGACAGAAGAAAGTACTTTTAATGCACCTCCAGATATGACACTGTCCCCTGATGCATGGATTCCTATTTTGGCAGGAAGACCCGTCAGTATGCAGTGCTCGTGGTGTACAGGTTTCTGTACACCACATTTTAACTGAATGTGTTTTATACCAAGCCATGTGAGCTACAACCCACTTACCAGCTGATCTGCCCTCTATTTTAGGTGATGAATTGAATGTGGTTCATCTTTTAAGATTCTGTGTGATGTCTGGTCTTGTTAGTAGTGTCTTAGGTAGAAGGTTTTAATGTGTTTATAGGATGGTTGCTTCATCATTTATTTTCCAATTGATTGTGTAGACACATTTCCTTGTTACACTATTTTAAATGTTGTGTGGTTACAGTCTATGTGTTTTACTCATGTACTACCCTGAGGCATCTGCTGTTTGTCATTTTTTTTGTGTCACAATGTGGGTGAGAGAGTCCCATGCTGGTTGCAGTTTCCATTTCTTAATTTACATATTGCTGCATGCTTCTCACGATTGATAACCATACTTGTACTCTTTTAGTTGAATACAGGTGCTAATGATGTCACTGTTGATTGCTCTACACATACCACCACCACTACCATCCTATGGAAGATCATGTCTGAGAGTCTCAAAATCAAGTTCTCTGCCAACCATACTTAGACCATGCCATGGTATAAGGTTTATGGGGAAGAGCAATGTTGTATTTCTTTTATTGTGAGAGCTACATAATGAGAACAAATTGTGTCTGCATAAACTGCCACCAGTTAACATTCTCACAACACAGGTATATTACAATTTATGGACTATAAGCAAAACCCTACGCTGTAATCTATAAAAGCTTCCATTTAAGTAGCAGAGTACTTTCAAAAGAACATTATGACCATACTAAACATCAGATATGAGATGTCTTCATTCTTTACAGTCAAAAACAACACCCATCAAGCTTACGGCATCTGGTAGAGTTTCATTGTTGCTTCTAAAGCAATGTTTAAATGGCAAAATCCTCAGCCACTGTAAACCTGTGTGCCATCACTCTCGGACTTTGGTATAATATGTGACCTATGATTAGCAAGCTTTCCATTTCAACTGATAAAACAACTATACGTTATATGATCTTGTGGCAACCATCAACCAGGAGTGACAGCCACCTATGAAGTGCAGAGTAAACAGTCTTTGGGGACTCGTGGTTCTTTGGTTCAGTCTTGTGGACTTCGGTTGCAATGTGCATGCTGTGAATTTCTGTAGTGTTTTGTGTGATTACACAAATTTAGTAAAAGTGCCTGACTGTAACTGACTGGAGTTTTCTGTGCCTGGTCAGTCACTACAGCCAGAAAACTCATATTGGTGATCCTGAGTCATTGCATCCACTCACTGTGTACCACCAGTTTTGCACCAATAGGCCATGTCGCAACCACCAGTTTTTTCGACAGTGCAGGACGCCGCGATCGCAGAATGGGCATTTGACTGAAGTGCAATGCTTCACCCCATGTGCTAATAATACACTGTGAATATTCGTATCTCTGGTGTTTGCTTTGACCAGCCAGACGACCCTAACCTCTGCCGGCACACCACACCGGGCACTGTACACATGGGGGCGGACACCTTCTATGGCATTCTATGCTCGATAGAATGCTCCTCCAGCACAAGATCAAGTAAACACCTTGCCCAAGTTTCTACTGCACAACACGGACCACGTGGCTGTCCATTTTTGGGGTCCACATGCATGGTCACCCCCTCCTCAGAGCGGTAAGCCATTTAATGTCTCTCCCTCCATGCCAGTCAAAGGGACACTCATGTCAACCACCTACCCATCCTGCCGCCCCATGCACACCTCGGGCAACGTACCTGCCTTGGTTCCGCCCTATCACTCTGTTCGTGATTTTGTATGCATTGGCCGTTGATCCTTCCGTGCCTGCCGTGACGTGCTCATTGTGTGGCCTACAGATTTCCTCCTGCATGGACTGGATATCATGTCTTGCCTGCACAGCTAATGGATGTCCATCGCAACCTGTCACTGAGGTACAGTTCACATCAGTGAACACCGTGCAAAATCCCCATATGATTCGTGCCTTTTCTACACCCCTGCAAGCACTGGTTCCTGGTCATTTTCCGAAGCTGCCGCCGTTACGACCAGACAACCTAGTGATGTGGTTTACATTGGTGAACAACATGTGGGACATACACGGTATTGCAGATGACAGCACTAGTTTTGTGTGTTTAGTGAACTACCTGCATGACCACCCTGATCTCATCAGTGACTTGTTGCTGAACCCACCAAAGAGCGACAAATATGCCTCTGCCCGTGCACTACTCATCGAACGCCTTTCTCATCCGCCAGCTGATGAGCTGATGTGATTCACAACATTATTTATGACGAGACTTTAGGTGACAGAACCCTCTCACAGTTGTGGCGAGGCTTGTGTGCTCAGGTAAGTACCCAGATCTTGCTGGACTTAGCACTCTGGGCATTTTGGTTGGTGAAACTGCTGCAGGAACTACAATTACATTGGCTCCCACACGCTGCAGCTTCACTCAAGGATAAACTATGGCTGGCAGACCAGGCATATGCCATTATTTGGCACCACCACCTCCCTCCGTGCAGCACAGTGCCTAATACCACCAAGGTTGGTAATCCTGTGAGTATACTTCCACCGTCGGGTGGTAGAGGCCGGGCACATGCGTATCACAACACAGCAGCCATCTAGTGGCCAAGATTGAGAATCACAAGCAGGATGGCAGCAGCCTCTCCCTTCCCCAACCGGATGAGTGCCTGCTTGCCCCACCTTCCCCTCACCTGACGCTTCAGCTGGTGGGACGAGTACAGATGACTCATGTATATTCTGGTTCCACTCGACTTACATGGATGCCGCTTGCAAACACCGCCCACCCTTCACATTCCCAAATGCCGCACATGGGCAGCAGCAGGTGCCACGGCTCTCAGATGTATGCAAAGGCGCCCACAGACGTTGCATTCTGTCAGATGCCCCATTTCATGAGGACATCTGTACTCCTTGGATTTAGGTTCGCGCCTGTATTTTCTTGTCGATACCGGAGAAGACGTTAGTGTTATACCTCCCACATTTACTGTAAAGGATACGACACCAGCCAAACTGTTCCTTCGAACACAAAATAAATCACCACTTCTTGTCAACAGTTTGGCTGAGTTACCTATTGAACTCATACCTGGCAAACAGTTCACTTGGTCCTTCTACGTGGCTGATGAAGGAGACCCAATTTTAGGCATTGACTTCCTTTCCCATTTCAGACTGTCTCCAGACCTCCAGTTGCCTTCATTATTGCACCACACCTCATCCACTCATATTGTGTGTTCAGTTGCCTCCTCAGCCGCCCCCTCCCCATCAGCTTCCCGATGATTTCAACATGGCTCTCATCGAGTGCTCTTCACTGACGGACAGTCCTGCAACTTCCGTTGCCCAGCTTCAGTCCAAGACCGCTGCAGTCGATGATCTCCGTGTTCACTACTCCAAACTGAACCATGCAATATCATCAGCTACGCAAGCCCTCGCCAAGGCATGATGCCTCATACAATGCCTGTCAACACTGCCACCATCTGACACCAGCGACGCACAACGTAGGACTTTGACGATGCCACCCCCTGACACTGGAGACGCACCTCACGGAACTTTGTCGCCGCCGACGCGGACAGCTTCCCTGGCACATCAGGTTAGTGACTCTTGCATGCTACTGATTCCCATTTGTGATGGCCCCCAAGCAAGTTCGGCAGCCCAGCTGAACGCTATCACGAATGGCACGACAAACAACATTGTCACAATAGGCGGGCCACCAGTGCGTCAAAGCGAGCCGACTGCCGCCACATAAACTAAGCCTCGCTAAGGCCACAGTGGAGGAACTTCTGCAGGCTGGTAATGTTCATCTGTTGGACAGTAACTGGTCTTTGCCCATACATTTAGTTCCCAAAAAGGACGGCACAGTGCACCTCTGCAGCAACGATTGCTGCCTCAATGTGTGGGCAGTATCCGATACCTCATATACAAGAATTTGCACAAGTACTGAGCGGAGCAGGCATCTTCAGTGTTTTGGACTGCTGCAAGGCATATTTACAGATACCCATGGAACAGAGTGACTTACCAAAGGCAGCACTGATCACACCTTTTGGCCTCTACGAATTATGTTACATACCTTAAGGTCTCAAAAACGGGGCCCAAACTTGGCACCGTTTTATAGACTCATTTCTGTTTAACTGCACATATTGTTACGCATACCTTGACAACATACTCATTTTTTACTTCTCTGACAGAGGACATGAACACCACCTGGCCACAATACTGGACTTATTGATATGTAACGGAGTCAAGATCAATAATGACAAGTCACAATGCTGCTGCACCGCTGTCACTTTTTTGGGGTACACCATCTCCTCGGAAGGTATAGTGTTGGTTCGTGAATTATGCCGGTTTTTAGGAACTATCAATTTCTACCATCGTAACCTGCCAATGGCAGCAGCAATTCAAGCCCCTTCGACTGACTCATTGGCCAGGAAACAAACCTCGGGCAATCGCCGAGTACAGTGGTCTGAGAGCTTTTGAAGACCTTAAGCTAGCGTTAGCACATAGTGTCACTCTCACCCACCCTTTGCCAGATGCCTGCATCTCTATTGCAGCAGATGCAAGTGATTTTGCAATTGGTGCAGTCCACCAACAGCACGTCGGTGACGCGATACAACCACACCATTTCTTTTCCAAAAAACTATCTACAGCGCAACATAAATGGTCAGCATTTGACAGAGAATTGCTTGCGGCTTATGAAGCTGTAAAATATTTCTGCACAGACATCGAAGGAAGGAACATAACAATTTTCACAGACCATCACCCCCTCACGGAGGCTATCCATAACACCATTGTTGACCTTCCCCCAACGCAGGTTTTGGCAGATGGACTTAATTTGCCAATACACAACAGACATCCATTACATCCGAGATTCTGAAAATGTGGTGGCTGACTACCTATCTTGGCAATTTCATCCCACATTAATTTTGATGAATTGGCCCCCTTACAGGACAGTGATACTGAATTGCACTACCTCTAACAGGATCTGGATACTTCCCTCCAGATCGTTTCCCACAACCTACCGGACTCGGTCAGGCCACTGTGGTGCGATACATCCATGAGCACTGCCCGACCTATTGTTCCCCTCTGCTGAATCACCTAGTATTCACTACATTACATAACCTTTCACATCCTGGTGCTAAGGCCAGTATGTGCCTTGTTACAGAATGCTTTGTGTGGTCAGTTGTGAAGAGGGATTGTCGTACTTTGGCTCGTGCATGTTTACAGTGCCAGCACAGCAAAGTTGGCAGGCTCACACAACACCGTCAAAGTAAATTCAACATCCCCGAAGGCCGCTTCCGACATGTGCATCTGGACCTCATAGGACTGTTATCCGTGTCTGATTGTTTCAGGTATATCCTGTCTGTCACTGTCCGTGTTACATGTTGGGTGGAGATAATACCCTGCAGGACATCACAGTGGATTCCGTAGCATGTGCATTCATATCCTCCTGGATAGCTTGATTCAGCTACCCTACATCCACCACCACCAACCAGGGAAGGCAGTTTGAATCCCTGCTGTTTAACACACTCTGTGGGGTGGATAGATTCCGTACTGTGGCTTACCACTCACAAAGCAACGGACTGGTCGAGCGGTGACACAGGAATCTGAAAGCGGCCCTCTTGTGCCAAGGTGGTGAGTGGTCTGACACCCTTCCCTGGGTAATGTTAGGAATGCACGGCTTACAAGACAGACCTCCATGCTTCACTTGCAGAGGTCCTGTATGGCGAGACCCTAGTTCTCCCTTCGCAGTTCATAAATGACAAAGCAATCGTCAACATGTGTGTCCGGACACACATAGCTGTGATCCACATGCCCCTTCCATGACCACACACCCGTCCTTGGGTCTTTCTGGATTTGGCACTGGACTTTTGGTAGTTCATTATGTTACAGGATGACACAGTCAAACTGGCATTACAGCCACCTTACTCTGGCCCGCATTGAGTAGTGGCTCACATGGACAATACTATGGATGTTCTTGTCAGTGGCCATCAGCAGACAGTTTCCCTTCAACATGTGAAACCAGCCTGGTTGATCGAGGAATCTGCACCACACCCTCTTGAGTCAAATGTTCCTCCATCAGGTGATGACTCCAATCTCACACAGACCTCCCACTCCCCTGTGACCCACCATGATCATATGTGCATCAAGCCTACACCTGTGGGCAGCTCAGGTGTTGCATGTGACGATACTGTACCCTCATTTCACTCAGGCACTGCATGTGACAATCCACAACCTCAGGCTCAACTACATGTTGCATGTGCCATTACCCGTCGCAAGTGTCGGCAGCCAGTGCCCCCCACAGAGTGTTCCAGTGTTTCTCCTGAACTATGTATTTTTCCCCACCACCTCCCCTAGTGCCCTCTGTGTCCACTGTCAATGAAATCTGCATCTCAATCAATGCCTCTGAGTGCCCACACGATGAGCTTTCCTTACAGCTCCACTAGGGATCCATCTTTGTCCTCCGCATAGGGGACACTTCATGTGAGTCCACCCCCACATCACATATCACCATCCTGGGCACAGTCCCCATCCCAAATGGGGTGGATATGGCTGGCATAACTGTAACATTTAGCACTGATGGGATGCTCAAGCTCCGCATCCCCCTCTCCTCCTGTACTGCAACACTGACATTGTCCGTACCAGTCCAGTTCACGGGTGCAGGTCGACCAGTCTGTCCTTCCCACTGGATGGCAGACTATACCAGCACCAGCCCACCCTGCACAGACAAAATGGACTCTTCGCACATGCCTCTATCAACCAGCAAGTGTCCCACAACACCACTACACAGGAAGATGCCCATGTCCTTCCTCCAGTGCTCCGCGCTCCTGGAGGGCGGGGGCTCTGTGGCGACCATCGACCGCGAGTAACTGCCACCTATGAAGTGCAGAGTAAATGGTCTTTGGGGACTTGTGGTTCTTTGGTTGGTCTTATGGACTTTGGTTGCAATGTACATGCTGTGAATTTCTGTAGTGTTTTTCTTGTGTTTTGTGTAATTACATGAACTTAATAAAAGCACCTGATTGTAATTTGGTGGAGTTTTCTGTGTGTGGTCAGTTGCTACAGCCAGAAAACCCACAATATTTTCAGTGGAGCCACATGGGATCAACCAAATGTAATGGCAAAGTAATGACAGCCCATGATTGTATGAAATCTTGCAGCTGCACACAGCTTCTGACAGATAAGAATCTTCATCAGATTTAATTCCATGGGAATTTTTGTCCTACATATGAATCTGCTATCAAGTGGCAGCTCACTTCCAACAGAAAATACTATGAACTCAAGTATTTGAAAGCAATTATCACCTCTTTGTCTCCTCTACCTGCACTTCCTGCCAACACGTCCTTGTTCTTCCACCCACATGTGATAGTTGTTAGTTCTTAGTTTCTTACCTAAATGTGCAACCAATTACGAATTACAAGAAACTGAAAACAAAAACAGAAACTGAAGACCTGCAATTACCCATGTGTAGATCACTGATTTGTGTCCACAGGTCTACATAAAAAAGATCTGATGTATCAAGTTTTTGAGATATAGATATTTTTGTAGCTTGTAGGTTCTAGATGAGATTTACACATGCGCACCTACACTGAAACGTGAAGGAATCTGTTTTGTGTGCCAGAAGCAAGAACAGGATCAGAGGCTGCAATAAGTCAGCATAGAAGCCATTAAACCTCAAAGTATGTACTGGAAGGTGTAATCCATAAAAGACAGTAATACATACACTTCAGAAAATTCAAGCTTTTCTAAAGAAGATAACATGACACAGCAAAGATATAAGTATCTGAAGCAGAATGCCATAGACTCTGGAACATTGATTATAGGCCTACTGATCATACTTTGTAACATATAAATAGTACAGTCACTGCTTAGTGACTGTTGCTTTCGCTTAGTTACAACTTCAGGACCAGGCTAGGTCTAAGCTAGGAAAACTCACTAATCTAAACTCTTGCATTCCTCAACTGTTATCTGCCAGAGACACTTCTTGTTTTGCACACTATGGCCAAGTCTAGAAGTTTCATTACAGAACTGAGTTATAAAACAGCAAGAGCAATACACAAGACAGAAACGTAAAAACTGGGTGTACCAATATAGCTACTGCTAAAAGAAAAATCACACAACTTTAGGAAGAAAACACAAAACTATATAAGTGACTTCATTGTCAGCCAGAGTGCTACATCAAATCTTTATAAATGTATTGCTACATCAGAAATTGGCATTCATCTCCATTTATGTGGACATTTCTGCATTTTTGTTCTTTAATGTAATGTCTGAATACATTTTTATGTACTCTGCTAATGTTAATATTTTTTAGCTCTGAAAATTAAGATATTTTGAGTTTCGTTTTCTTGTATCTTCTCAACACTGTATGTCCTTTTTACTTCAGTTATTGAATTACATCATCATAGAAATTTAAAACAGAAATTATTGCCACTTATGAGCCAAGCCAGAAGAAATGGTGCAAGTGCATTGAATCGTGTAGTAGTGAAATTGGTTGGTTGGTTGATTTGGTGGAGGGGACCAAACTGTGAGGTCATCAGTCCCATTTGACAAGGGAAGGATGGAGAAGGAAATTGGCCATGTCCTTTAGAACAAACCATCTAAACATTTGCCTGAAGCAATTTAGGGATGTAGTAACACGATTCACGTTTCCATCGCACTTCACCTAGTGTAGACTGGGAACTGTCTGCTAGACCTGCCCGATGTGAACTGACTGGGCCCGGCCCGTGCTGCCGGAGTTGTTGTTGTTGTTGTTGTTGTTGTTATGCCGGCAGAGGTCGCGTCCGAATTCCCGCGTGCCCTCTGGTGGACGGGACTCTACTTGCAGCAACTACCGTCCGTGACGCGCCGTGCCAATGTGCGCCTCCCGCGATCTTTCTGGTGGCTACAGCACTCCTCCTCCTTCGGGGGGTGCAGCCACTGTGATCCACTGCGTCAGAAGGTGGAGCGTCGGGCCGGAGTGATGACCTCCACATCCATTGGATGGCCGGAGTCGAGGGGATCTGCCAACCCTCGAGCCGGAACCTTCGAATACGGCTGGAAGTGACCCACACGAAGAGAGGCCCCCGTCGTCCCACAACTGGAGCCCGGGACAGAACGGGCGACAAGCTGTCGAACGCCAGATCCTGTTCCACCTCGGGGGGGGGGGGGGGGGGCAAGACCCAGTGGAGGGGACGAAGGGGAAGGGACGACCCCAGGTGAACCAGCCTCCTGAGAAACCGGGCCTGCTAGGGGGGCCGGCTCTCGCTGTGGCATCTCGAACGATGGTGATGCCGGTGCTGGAGCTACTGGAGGCTGCCAAGGCTGAGAACCATCGCAGTGCGGCAGAGTCACAGCGGGGAGAGGAGGTAACGTCCCCTGTGAAACCAACACAGGTGCCGGCAATGGGGAAGCCAGTGTCCGAGAGGTCGGAGGGTGGGTGCCCGAACGTGGACATAGCTGATTTTGGTGACGACGTACCACCCGGTCCCCCGCCTGCAAGGTATAGAGCCGGCGGCCATGTCGGCGCAGGACCACCGCTGGTATCCAACATGGATTGCAACCAAACCCATGGGCCCAGACTGACATACCCAGTGGAAAGCCAGGCACGCCGTTTTGTGAAGACTGGCGAGGACCAGGCCGGAGGAGGTGCAGCAGAGTCCTAGGTTGACGCCCATGGAGGAGCTCTGCAGGGCTGCGTTCTCCCATTGGTGTGGTCCGGTATGCCATCAAGAAAATCGTCAATGCTTCCTCCGCAGGAAATTCGTGCACATACTTTTTCATCTGCGTCTTAAATGTGCGCACCATGCGCTCAGCTTCCCCATTCGATTGTGGATGGAAGGGGGGAGAGCAAACGTGCCAAATACCGAAGCGCCTACAAAAATCCTGGAAGGTCTGCGATATAAACTGCGGTCCATTGTCCGAGACCAGGGTGGTTGGTTGGTTGGTTTGGGGGATTAAAGGGACCAGACTGCTATGGTCATCGGTCCCTTTTTCCAAAGACAAAGAACACCCACAGAGAATAAAAACAAGGAACAGAAGGGATCACAGACGTTACAGAACAAGAGAAACTGAGACAAAGGCAAGACAAAACGAACTAAAACCACACAGAGTGTGACGGTGGTTGGCCAACCATAGAAATAAAAAAGGAAAAGCCAACCACTGAGAAACACATTAAAAAATCAGTTTAAAATCATAGGCCAAAGGCCAGAATCAACACAAAACAATAAAATAAAACAGAAACACTCAGATTAAATGATAAAATCCCCCTGCCCGAATAAAACGTAAAACTAAGTCAGCCATAGTGGAGTAGTCTGTTAAAAGGGCAGGAAGCGTATCAGGCAGCGCAAATGTCTGCCTGACCACAGCTATAGGGGGCAGGCCAACAGAATGTGGGCCACTGTCAAAGCTGCCCCACAGCGACACAGAGGAGGGTCCTCCCGGCGCAGGAAACAACTGTGTGTTAGCCGGGAGTGGCCAATGCGGAGCCAACAAAGGACGACGGAGTCCCTGCGGTTGGCTCGCATGGATGACCGCCACACAGTCATCGTCTCCTTAATGGCACAGAGGTTATTGGGTGTAATCCGATCGCGCCATTCAGCGTCCCAAAGCGCAAAAACTTTTCGGCGGAGGACTGCCCGCAAATCAGTCTCTGGGAGGCCAACATCCAGAGATGGTTTACACGTGGCCTCTTTCGCCAGGCGGTCAACATGTTCATTGCCCGGGATACCGACATGACCGGGGGTCCACACAAAGACCACAGAGCGGCCGCAACGCGCAAGAGTATGCAGGGACTCATGGGTAGCCATCACCAGATGAGAACGAGGAAAACACTGGTCGAGAGCTCATAAACCACTCAGGGAATCGCTACAGATCATGAAGGACTCACCTGAGCAGGAGCGGATATACTCTAGGGCCCGAAATATAGCGGCTAGCTCAGCAGTGTAAACGCTGCAGCCAGCCGCCAAGGACCGTTGTTCGGAATGGTCCCCTAGAGTTAGCGCATACCCGACACGACCAGCAACCATCGAACCGTCGGTGTAAACAATTCCAGAGCCCTGATACGTGGCAAGGATGGAATAAAAGCGGCGGCGGAAGGCCTCTGGAGGGACCGAGTCCTTCGAGCCCTGTGCCAAGTCGAGCCGAAGGCAAGGGCGAGGAACACACCACGGGGGTGTACGCAGAGGCGCCTGGAAAGGAGGCGGAACAGGGAAAAACCCAAGCCCGCAGAGAAGCTCCTTGACGCGTACGACGATCGGACAACCCGACCGGGGCCGACGGTCCGGCAGATGGACGACCGACTGTGGGAACAGGACACGGTAATTTGGATGCCCGGGCAAACTAAAAACATGGGCAGCATAAGCAGCCAGTAATTGTTGGCGTCGTACCCGCAGTGGAGGTACACCTGCCTCCACTAGTACACTGTCCACAGGGCTGGTGCTGAAAGCACCAGTGGCAAGGCGTATCCCGCTGTGGAGAATTGGGTCCAGCACCCGTAACGCAGATGGGGATGCTGAGCCATAAGCCAGGCTCCCATAATCCAGACGGGACTGGATTAATGCCTGGTAGAGCCGCAACAGGGTAGAGCGGTCGGCGCCCCAGCGGGTGTGGCTCAAGCATCTCAGAGCGTTTAGATGCCGCCAACATGTCTGTTTCAGCTGCCGGATATGAGGCAGCCAAGTCAACCGGGCATCAAAAACCACCCCCAAAAACCTGTGGGTCTCCACCACAGCAAGGAGTTCGTCGGCAAGATAAAGCCGCGGCTCAGGATGGACTGTTCGGCGCTGGCAGAAATGCATAACGCGGGTCTTGGCTGCCGAAAACTGAAACCCATGCGCTACAGCCCAAGACTGCGCCTTACGGATAGCGCCCTGTAGCTGACGTTCAACAGCTGCAATGCCAGTAGAGCTGTAGTAAAGGCAGAAGTCGTCAGCATACAGGGAAGCGGAGACAGAATTTCCCACGGCCGCAGCAAGCCCGTTAATGGCTATTAAAAACAGACAGACCTTAAAACAGAGCCCTGTGGCACACCGTTCTCCTGGACGTAGGAGGAACTATACGAGGCCGCGACTTGCACGCGGAAGGTACGACACGACAGAAAATTGCGGATAAAAATCGGCAGAGGACCCCGAAGACCCCATCCATGAAGTGTAGAAAGAATGTGATGACGCCATGTCGTATCGTACGCCTTCCGCATGTCGAAAAAGACAGCGACCAGGTGCTGACGGCGGGCAAAAGCAGTACGGATAGCCGACTCCAGGCTCACCAGATTGTCGGTGGCGGAGCGGCCTTTATGGAACCCACCCTGAGACGGAGCCAGAAGGCCCCGAGACTCCAGTACCCAATGCAAGCGCCGGCTCACCATCCGTTCAAGCAACTTACAAAGAACGTTGGTGAGGCTAATGGGACGGTAGCTGTCCACCTCCAGAGGGGTCTGTCCAGGTTTCAAAACGGGGATGACAATGCCTTCCCGCCATTGCGACGGAAACTCCCCCTCGACCCAAAGACAGTTGTAAAGATCGAGAAGGCGCCGCTGGCAGTCCACTGAAAGGTGTTTCAGCATCTGACAGTGGATGCCATCTGGCCCGGGAGCGGTATCAGGGCAAGCAGCTAGGGCACTGCGAAATTCCCACTCACTGAATGGAGCATTGTAAGATTCCGGGTGGTTGGTGTGAAACGAAAGGCTCCGACGTTCCAGCCGCTCTTTAATGGAGCGGAAGGCCTGGGGGTAATTCGCAGAAGCGGAACTCATAGCAAAATGCTCTGCTAAGCGATTTGCAATGACGTCGGAGTCAGTACAAACGGCTCCATTCAGTGAGAGCGCAGGGATGCTGGCAGGGGTCCGATAGCCGTAGACGCGTCGAATCTTGGCCCAGACCTGCGAGGGAGTGACATGGAGGCCAATGGTGGACACATACCGCTCCCAGCACTCCTTCTTGCCTTGGTGGATAAGGAGGCGGGCCCGCGCACGCAGCCGTTTGAAGGCGATAAGGTGGGCTAAGGATGGATGTCGCTTGTGACGCTGGAGCGCCCGCCGGCGATCTTTAATCGCTTCAGCGATCTCAGGCGACCACCAAGGCACAGCCTTCCGCCGAGGGGACCCAGAAGAACGGGGAATGGCAGATTCGGCGGCAGTAACGATTCCGGTGGTGACCGATTGAACCACCGCATCAATGTCATCAGTAGAGAGAGGCTCAAAAGAGGCAGTGGAGGAGAACAAATCCCAGTCAACCTTATTCATAGCCCATCTGCTAGGGCTATGAGAAGAGTGACGCTGTGGCAGTGACAAAAAGAGCGGAAAGTGGTCACTACCACACAGGTCGTCATGCACACTCCATTGGACAGATGGTAAGAGGCTATGGCTACAGATGGAAAGGTCAATGGCGGAGTAGGTGCCATGCGCCACACTGAAGTGTGTGAAGGCACCATCATTTAACAGCGAGAGATCGAGCTGCGACAAGAAATGCTCAACAATGGCGTCCCGACCTGTGGCCACTGACCCACCCCACAGAGGGTTATGGGCGTTGAAGTCGCCCAATAGCAAGAAAGGTGGCGGCAATTGGGCGACCAGTGCAGCCAGGACAGGCTGCGAGACATCACCATCCGGTGGAATGTAAAGACTGCAGACGGTAACAGCCTGTGGCGTCCACACGCGTACAGCGACAGCCTCTAAAGGCGTCTGGAGAGGGACAGACTCGCTGTGCAGAGTGTGAAGGACATATATGCAGACGCCACCAGACACCCTTTCATAAGCTGCTCGGTTCTTATAATAACCCCGAAAGCCACGGAGGGCGGGGGTTCGCATCGCTGGAAACCAAGTTTCCTGGAGAGCAATGCAGAAGAAAGGGCGAAGGCTGAGAAGTTGGCGGAGCTCAGCTAAATGGTGGAAGAAACCGCTGCAGTTCCACTGGAGGATGGCAGTGTCCATGGCGGACAAAGGCGTGACGGGACTGGGAAGGCAGATTACGCCGCTGGGTCACCTGCTGCCTCCGATTGAGCACCCGTGCTAGTGCTATCCATGGCGTCTGAGGGACTGGCGAGATCGAGGTCCTCAGCGGACGCCAGGATCTCCACCTCGTCCTCAGACGCAGATCTGGAAGGTGGCGGTGGGGTGGCTGCCACCGCGAGTTCCTTGGGCATAGAGCTCTTCTTCTTTGATTTCTCACGCTGCTCCTTGGGTTTAACTGGCTGGGAGGGCTTCACCAATTCAGTCTCCGGGACTGAGGAGGATCGTGAAGCCCGTCGACCAGCTGATTGCGGGCACTTACGCCACTGGCGGTCGTCAGCCTTCCCACTGGTGGAAACCTGGGAAGGTAGGGACCCGAGGGACCCCTTGCGAGCGTGAGAAGCCGAAGAAGTTGGACACTTCTCCGGCTTAGAAGCAGGGACGGACGTCCCTGGTGGGGGGGATGGTGTTGCCCCTGAGGTAGGTGGCGCAGGAGCAACCCGGTGGGTAGAGCCCCCCACTGGCAAGGGGGCAGGAGGAGTCTTACTGCTTATCGAGCTGGCTCGAAGCCTCGAAACTGATGGGGCTAGCACAGGTGTTGTAGCAGCTGCATAAGAAGATGTCATTCTCACAGGATGAAGTCTGTCATATTTCCTCTTGGCCTCAGTATAGGTCAGCCGGTCCAGGGTCTTATATTCCATGATTTTGCGCTCTTTCTGAAAGACTTTGCAGTCTGGCGAGCAAGGTGAATGGTGCTCCCCACAGTTGACGCAGATAAGAGGCGGGGCACATGGAGTATCAGGATGAGATGGGCGTCCGCAATCTCGACATGTGAGGCTGGAAGTGCAGCGGGAAGACATATGGCCGAACTTCCAGCACTTGAAGCACCGCATCGGGGGAGGGATATAGGGTTTGACGTCACATCGGTAGACCATCACCTTGACCTTTTCCGGTAACGTATCACCCTCGAAGGCCACGATGAAGGCACCGGTAGCAACCTGATTGTCCCTCGGACCCCGATGAACGCGCCGGACGAAATGAACACCTCTACGTTCTAAGTTGGCGCGCAGCTCGTCATCAGACTGCAAAAGGAGGTCCCTATGGAAAATAACACCCTGGACCATATTTAAACTCTTATGTGGTGTAATAGTAACGTTAACATCCCCCAACTTGTCACAAGCAAGCAACCTGCGTGACTGGGCGGAGGATGCCGTTTGTATCAGTACTGACCCAGAGCTCATTTTAGACAAGCCCTCCACCTCCCCAAACTTGTCCTCTAAATGCTCAACGAAGAACTGAGGCTTTGTGGAGAGAAATGACTCCCCATCAGCTCTCGTACAAACTAAGAATCGGGGCGAATAACTGTTACCTCCATCCTGAGACTTACGCTCTTCCCACGGCGTGGCCTGGGAGGGGAACGTTGTCAGATCGTACTTCTGAGCATTAAATTGAGCCCGAGAACGCTTAGAGACTGCTGGCGGCTGGCCGCCAGCGAGAGATGATGTACCACGCTTCATTGCGTGTCATCCGCCCTGATGCCACCTACTCCGACCAAGGGCCCTCCCCACGGGCGCCACCCAGCCACAGCAAAGGCCACCTGGCAGGATGGCTGTTGCTGGGAGTCCCGATACCCCAGGAGGATAGGCATCTACTCCTTGGCATATGTGGGGAGTTAACGGCGCAGGCATCAGTAGAGCGATCCCTGTGTTGTCAGGGGGCTACAACCAAGAGGGTACATGGCGGCCCCACCACAACGGGCTGGCTACCGTGCTGGATCTTAGGTGCAAAAATGTCCAAGGTCGTCGTCGTAGTGAAAAGAAACACTGCAGAGGGCAGCGTGGTAATCGCACCCAGGGACGTATCCTCGCCCAAGAGATCGAAAACGAGCGGAACACCATTGCAACGACGAGAAATCCGGCTAAAGGTCTAATTGCACGACGGATACAGTGCACCATGTAAGGCGCCCTTCCCCAATTGGCTCGCTCTTCGGATAAATTTAGAAAGATGGAGGTCAAACCCGAGAGGGGACCATCACATAAGGCCGAAACATGTGAGACTCCTTTTAGTCGCCTCTTACGACAGGCAGGAATACCGCGGGCCTATTCTAACCCCCGAACCCGCAGGGGGGCCTATTTATATAAATGATATGCCTTCTAGTATTACAGGTGATTCGAAAATATTTCTGTTTGCTGATGACACCAGCTTGGTAGTGAAGGATCTTGTGTGTAATATTGAAACATTATCGAATAATGTAGTGCAGGAAATAAGTTCGTGGCTTGTGGAAAATAATTTGATGCTAAATCACAGTAAGACTCAGTTTTTACAGTTTCTATCTCACAATTCAACAAGAACTGATATTTTAATCAGACAGAATGGGCATATTATAAGCGAGATGGAACAGTTCAAGTTCCTAGGCGTTCGGATAGATAGTAAGCTGTTGTGGAAAGCCCATGTTCAGGAACTTGTTCAGAAACTAAATGCCGTTTTATTTACCATTAGAACAGTATCTGAAATAAGTGACATTTCAACACGAAAAGTAGTTTACTTCGCATATTTTCATACGCTTATGTCATATGGTATTATTTTTTGGGGTAATTCTTCTGATTCAAAAAGGGTATTTTTGGCTCAAAAACAGGCTGTTTGAGCTATGTGTGGTGTAAGTTCGAAAACCTCTTGTCGACCCCTATTCAATAGTCTGGGAATTTTGACATTGCCCTCACAGTATATATTTTCTTTAATGTCGTTTGTTGTTAGCAATATTAGCTTATTCCCAAGAGTTAGCAGCTTTCACTCAGTTAATACTAGGCAGAAATCAAATCTGCATGTGGAATGCACTTCCTTGACTCTTGTGCAGAAAGGAGTGTAGTATTCTGCTGCATCCATTTTCAATAAGCTACCACAAGAACTCAAAAATCTTAGCAGTAGCCCAAACACTTTTAAGTCTAAACTGAAGAGTTTCCTCATGGCTCACTCCTTCTATTCTGTCGAGGAGCTCCTGGAAGAGCTAAAAAATTAAGCAAATTCCAGTGTTACATTCTTGATTTTCTTTATTTAAACTAACGACTTGTCACCTGAATATGTTTCTTATATTTCATTTTATCTGTTTCTACAATCTACAACTGAATATGTTTCTTATATTTCATTTTATCTGTTTCTACAATCATGTTATAATTTCATGTATTGACTTGTTCCATGACCATGGAGACTTCTGCTTAATGTGGTCCCATGGAACAATAAATAAATAAAAAATAAACTTAAATCTACACTCAATGTTAACAAATTTCTCTTCCTCAGAAATGCTTTCCTTGCCATTGCCTGTCTACATTTTATATCCTCTCTACTTCGACCATCATCAGTTATTTTGCTCCCCAAATAGCAAAACTCATCTACTAGTTTAAGTGTCTCATTTCCTAATCTAATTCCCTCATCACCTGACTTAATTTGACTACATTTCATTATCCTCATTTTGCTTTTGTTGAGGTTCATCTTCTATCATCCTTTCAAGACACTGTCCATTCCGTTCAACTGCTCTTCCAGGTCCTTTGATGTCTCTGACAGAATTACAATGCTGTCAGCAAACCTCAAAAGTTTTTATTTCTTCTCAATGGCTTTTAATTCCTACGCCAAATTTTTCTTTTGTTTCCTTTACTGCTTGCTCAATATACAGATTGAATAACACCGGAGATAGGCTACAACCCTGTCTCACTCCCTTCGCAACCAGTGCTTCCCTTCCATGCCTCTCGATTCTTATAATTGCCATCTGGTTTCTGTACAAATTGTAAATGGCCTTTTGCTCCCTGTATTTGACCCCTGCCACCTTCAGAATTTGAAAGAGAATAATCCAGACAACATTGTCAAAAGCTTTCTCTAAGTCTACAAATGCTAGAAACACAGGTTTGCCTTTCCTTAATCTATCTTCTAAGATAAGTCATAGGGTCAGTATTGCCTCACATGTTACAGCATTTCTACGGAATCCAAACTGATATTCCCCAAGGTCAGTTTCTACCAGTTTTTCCATTTATCTGTAAGGAATTCATGTTAGTATTTTGCAGCTGTGACTTATTAAACTGATAGTTCAGTAATTTTCACACCTGTCAACACTTGCTTTCTTTGGGATTGGAATTATTATACAGGGCTTTTGAAAAAGAAATCCCTAGTTTTAAGTATAAATTTAATGGGGAAATTAATGAGAAATTACATCAATGAGTACATATCATGGAAGAGAATTCCTTCAAGTTTTGTTTAATGTTAGTAGACTTCAATGTGAGATCCATTCGCTGCCCTGCACACATCAAGACGATATTTCACTTCTCACCACATATTCACCAACATTTCAGGTGTAACTGTCCCAACCACCAAGATGATTCTTTGCCAGAAATGATTGATGTCTCTGATCTTTTCACTGTACATAACATTTTTTATGTGGCCGCAAAAGGAAAAGTCCAGTGGGGTTAAGTGGTGGCCGAGGTATTGGGACAGCCCTGCCTATCCACCTTCCTGGAAAGCAAGTGTCAAGAGCTGCACACACATGGTTACTGTAATGAGGTGGGCCATCTTGTTGGAAAAACACAAGCCCCTTTTCCACCTCAGTATCGTCCATTTGGGGAAAGAGGTATTCTGTCAATGTGTCACAGTAAACGCCCCTGTTTTAAAACACTATTGGTTTCCTTGAAAGACTTTATCCAACAATGGATAGTTTTTGCAGTAGGCAGTTCACCACCATGTGTCTAAAATTACGTTTCACTGTTATAACTGACTCACTTTTCACAAGCCAAATAACACACTGGACTTTCTGTTGCCGCACGCCTGCAGTGAACTGAGGGAACAGAGGAAAAAACAGCACTGGTGCCATCTCAAGGTCAAGCAGACCTGCCAACTGCAGGGGAGCCAAATTTGGAGAGTTGAATCAAATACCACAAACTAGATTAGTGTATGTCACTTTGTACAGATTGTAGGACACATTAAAACTAGGGAGTTCTTTTTCAAACTTCCTGTATTCTTCTTGAAGTCTGAGGGTATTTTGCCTGTCTCATAAATCTTGCTCACCAGATGGTAGAGTTTTGTTAGGGCTGGCTCTCCCAAGGCCATTAGTAGTTCCAATGGAATGTTATCTACTCCCAGTGCCTTGTTTCGACTTAGGTCATTCAGTGCTCTGTCAAACTCTTCATGTAGTATCATATCTCCCATTTCATCTTCATCTACCTCCTCTTCCATTTCCATAATATTGTCTTCGAGTACATCACCCTTGTATAGACCATCTATATACTCCTTCCACCCTTCTGCCTTCCCTTTTTTGCTTAGAACTGGTTTTCCATCTGAGCTCTTGATATTCATACAAGTGGTTCTCTCTTCTCCAAAGATCTCTTTAATTTTCCTGTTGGCAGTATCTATCCTACTCCTAGTGACATATGCCTCTACATCCTAACATTTGTCCTGTAGCGATTCCTGCTTAGTCATTTTGCATTTCCTGTTATTCTCATTTTTGAGACATTTGTATTCCTTTTTGCCTGCTTCATTTATTGCATTTTTATATTTTCTCCTTTCATTCATTAAATTCAATATCTCTTCTGTTACCCAAGGATCTTGTCTTTTTACCTACTTGATTTCATCTCTCAAAGCTACCCATTCTTCTTCTATTGTATTTCTTTCCCCCATTCTTGTCAATCATTCCCTAATGCTCTCTCTGAAACTCTCTACAACCTCTGGTTCTTTCAGTTTACCCAGGTCCCATCCCCTTATATTTCCACCTTTTTGCAGTTTCTTCAGTTTTAATCTACAGTTCATAACCAATACATTATGGTCAGAGTCCACATCTGCCCCTGGAAATGCCTTACAATTTAAAACCTGGTTCCTACATCTCTGTCTTACCATAATATAATCTATCTGAACCCTTCCAGTGTCTCCAGGCCTCTTCCATGTATACAACCATCTTCCATGGCTCTTAAACCAAGCAATGATTAAGTTATGCTCTGTGCAAAATTCTACCAGGTGTCTTCCTCTTTAATTCCTTACCCCCATTCCATATTCACCTACTACTTTTCCCTCTCTTCCTTTTCCTACTATCGAGTTCCAGTCCCCCATGACTATTAAATCTGAATAATTTCCTTTATCTCATCATAAACTTCTTCAATCTCTTCGTCATCTGTGGAGCTAGTTGGCATATAAACTTGTACTACTGTGGTAGTTGTGGACTTCATGTCTATCTTTGCTACAATATTGTGTTCACTATGCTGTTCATAGTAGCTTACCAGCACTCCTATTTTTTAATTCATTATTAAACCTGCTCCTGCATTATGCCTATTTGATTTTATATTTATAACCCTGTATTCACCTGACCAGAAGTCTTGTTCCTCCTGCCACTGAGCTTCACTAATTCCCACTATATCTAGCTTTAACCTATCCAATTCCCTTTTTAAATTTTCTAAGCTACCTGCCCAATTAAGGGATCTGATATTCTACACTCCGATCCATAGAGTGCCAGTTTTCTTTCTCCTGATAATGATGTCCTCCTGAATAGTCCCCATCAGGAGATCCAAATGGGGGACTATTTTACTTCCAGAATATTTTACCCAAGAGGATGCTATCATCATTTAACCATACAGTAAAGCTCCGTGCCCTCAGGAAAAATTAGGGCTTGCTTTTGGCCAATCACAGTACCAACACAGTAAGGCCGTTTTGGTTAATATTACAAGGCCATATCAGTCAATCATCCAGACCGTTGCCCCTGCAACTACTGGAAAGGCTGCATAAGTGCTCTCAAATTAGCCAAGATGTTGAAAGAAAAACTGCAGTCATCCTGCAGGCACTTCATCATACCTTCCGTATTTGGCTCTATATGCACACACCAGGAAAAGTGCATGATACAAAGTTTTCTGTAACTGAAATGCTTTATCTCACATAAAACACAAAATCCGCCATTATACATACACCCACAACACACAAGCCATCACCACAGAAATGCTTGGCTCAAAGAATAGCCATGGTTCGACAACTACCAGAGATATTGGCTAGCGTGAGACGACGTCATGATATGATATGACATCACGATTCCTCGGGGCCCGAGAGCCACATCACCTCAAGGTAGTTATTCCAACCTCCTTGGTGCAACTATATTTTTTCCATAGACCATTTGTTATCTATGATTTTCATGGTGCTTATTGGATTTTGGTATTTTTATCACATCTCTTAATAAATGTATGCTGAGATAAAATGAAAAT
Source organism: Schistocerca piceifrons (assembly GCF_021461385.2). NCBI lineage: Eukaryota > Metazoa > Arthropoda > Insecta > Orthoptera > Acrididae > Schistocerca > Schistocerca piceifrons. The sequence continues at coordinate 292,378,863 of NC_060149.1, read as the reverse complement.
CAAGACATACTGCACATGTCAAGCAAGTTTTCGACTTTTCGCTTTATTTACTTATTTATTTATTGATGAGAATAAACCTTTTGTTGGGTATGATAAATCAGCATTGGATTTACTTCTTTGTGTTTAATTTTTGTCACTTTCAGAGTTCTTTTATTCTCCGAGAGTGTCGTTCCTTCTCTCCCACGGTCCACTTTCTTCCTTTTTCAGACCTCTTTCTTTCCTGAATGTCTGCCTTTTGTGTTGCTTCTCTAAAAAGTATTCTTTTATCTATTAAACATGCTCTTATTTCAGCCTTTTTTATGTCTTTGTCATTTTCGGTGAATCACGTGGGTTCAGATTTGTAACTGTTCAGTAAGTTGAAGCCCGGCATGCTTAGTCTGTCACTACCCATTCGACATATGTGCCCATTGAACTAGTCTTCTTTTCCTCATTACGGGTTTCTGTTTTCTAGTAGAACTCTGTGTTTTATCTTAATTTGTATTCTACATAACTATTACTTCTAGGTCCCAATATTTTCCTTAGAATTCCTCTTTCAACTATTTCCAGTTTTTCTATCTCCCCAAGTCTTGTTAGTTTAAATGTTGTTTTTTTTTTTTTTGGCTATAATGTTTTTTGTCATTTGAAATTCCCTTTCCATTTTATGTAAGGTACTCTGCTTTCTATGGCTATCTTTCCTGTTTCATTGCTTGTTATCCTTTTTCCTTGGTACTGGTATTTAAAACAGTTTGTTTTAGATATTGTGTTGTTATTAATTTTAAGATCTGGAGGGGCGTCATTGGTATTTCTCATGAAGTGTGTTTTTCCAAATGATATTTTTAACCTTGTTTTGCCTGCTTGTTTCTGTAGTTATGTGATTTGTTCTTTGCTGCTATCCAGTGAGTCAGTAACTAATGCCATATCAGCTGCAAAAGCCAGACAATCTATAGTGATTTTACTCAGGTTTCTCCATCATTTATCTACAATAATACTAGAGGCAAATTAAATGACATCACATACACTGATAATGTATACTTGGTACCGGTAATAACTGGTTGTAGTGTGTTACTTGTTTAACATACGATAGGTGTCTATTTGTTATGTTCATTTTTGCAGAATATACCATGGAATATCTACCACCACTTTCCAGAACTTCACATCCATACTCGCAGAGAATACTGTACATAGCAAAGGAGTACTGTGGTATAAGCATAGGTTACAGATAGATGACAGCAACTATTTCTCAATCCTTGCAAACCACAATATATGTATTCCAAGTTCATCACAAGATTATGACATCACTTCTGGTTATGAATGCTAAAATTATAATATGTAACATTGCTACTTTTAAATCCACATTACATGATTGGGGAATATCATGTTGTCACTCATGATTCACCTAGAGGATTAACATTTTTGAACAATTTGCAGAATATGTTATGACATCTTATGTATTTATATATTCGAGAATGGAAGTGTGGGTATTTACAAGCAGTGCCATGCTTTGTAATGAATATGTTGTAGTCTTGTGCCTTACTTACTAGCAACTCAACCACATACTGTAATGTTAAAGTATCTTATGTCAATATTTATCATCATTTTGCAGAATATGCTAACTGCAAATGTCAGTCTTTCAGTTGTGCTTAGGTAGTCACCAATGAATACTGTGTGGTTATCAAGTGGCCAACAGAAAACAAGATCAACAGCTGTAAGTTATCAGTGTTTGTGGATCATGAAAGCAGTGAGGATATAGTCAAGGCTGTTACAGATCTAAAAACAAGATGTGGTTCCCAGCAGGAGTTGCTAGCATATCCACCAGAATCTTACAGCTCTTCCTCCAAAATATTACCCACCCCATCATTCATTATGTAACTGCTCATTAGAGATGGACATCTTTACTAATTAGCAAAAAGAATCCAAAGTTATTCCAATATTCAAAACTGGTGGCAAAGTTGAAGTGATTAACTGTCGCTCCATTACATTACCATCCTGTTTTTTAAAAGTATTGGAAAAAATGATGTATAATAAGTTAATAAACTATATAAACAAAACTGGTTCTCAACATGGTTTCCAAAGTAAGAAATCAACGAAGACAGTAATCCATGAATCCATAACCACTGTTTTCTTTTGATGAAAAACAGAAAACAACAGGTATATTTTTAGACTTAAATAAAGCTGTCAACATGTTAAGCCACAGAACTCTTCTAAATAAGCTTGAGTACTATGGCATTACAGGATTATGAAATGGGTATATTTGTTCATTTCTCAGTAACCCCAAGAAAAAAGTGAGCATAAGACATGTAGATGAAAAAGGAAGAATACCTGTCAGAGGAAGATCCAGCCACCTGTGTGGTACCTCAAGTGTTAGTAATGGGAACTGTTCTTTACCTGAAATATATTGTTGTTCTGAATGTCCATGTTGAATCAGACAAAATAATTCAATTTGCTGATGACACAATTATATTAGTAAAAACAGCAGCAATGATGATATTCAACATGAAGTAAACTCTGTTACAAATCAAGAAAGTAAATGGTCAACAATGAACCAGCTTATAATAAACAACAGGAAAACATTAGCATTAAATTTCCAATACTCTCAAAACACCACCCTGCATTATCCAGATATCATCATCAATTAATAAATGAATGAAATAAATAAAGAAGTAACAAAATTTCTTGGCATTTGAAATCAAAGTGACTTAAAATTGGACAAACATACTGAACACATTAATGCCAAGCAGAGTACAGGCTGCCATCTTTTAAGGTCTCTGAAAGAATACATAAATGAACAGGCTCCAATATCTGCATATTATACATATTTTAATGCACATCTAAAATATGGACTCATATTCTGAAGGAATTGACCAGCAGTTTTGGGGACGATCAGACTCCCCCCTCCCAGAGAGAGAGAGAGAGAGAGAGAGATGTAAACTGATATTTAAAACACTGAAAGTGCTACCACTATCAATCATGTTTATTCTTGACACACTAATTTATATTAATAAATTTAATTGGAAATAATATCTGTCCTAGAAAATAATGTGACTTTCATAATAACAACACCAGATTAAAAGGTAGCTTGCATTTATATAAAGCCCATACAAGTTTGTATCAGAAGGTTACATGCTACATGGGAATAAAACTATTCAATAAGTTGCCAAATGATATACAGAGTGTTTGACTTAAAAGGGGCCCCATCTTTCATTAGTTTATATTGAATGAATATTGTTTTTGAAATGCATATATTGGAGATGGGTGAAATAGTGTTCATATTGTTGGTATGATTGAAGCTAGAGCAGAAGGGTAATTTTTTGCTTGCACGCTTAAGTTGAAAAATGATTGTTGAGGACTAGCTTTTGAACAAGGTTGTGTAATCATGTATGATGTTTCTTAAACTGCACTTAACTGTCAAGGAATGTGTACTTGTGATTGAAACTTCTTCTGTGATGAAATCTTGTTATGTGAGATTTGTAGTTAATAGAATATTATTGTTATTGCCTGGATAAATTTTGTAAAAATATTGTAAACAACCATGAATGAGAAGTGTTTGAGCTGCCATAGGAAAGTCATTTCTGGGGTTCTGTGCAGCTGTTGCAGCAGATGGTCACATTGGGGTGAATGTAGTGGCATGGGAATCGGGGAAGTAAATGGGTCTCTTCCATGGTACTACAGATTATGTTCAAGGGATAGGAAAATATTGGAACAGAAAGGGAAGATTAGAGCCCTTCAGGCTGAACTGGATAGTGCTAGGGAGGAACTAATGAGGTTAAGGGGGAAGAATGGTGAAGACAGATGGGAAATGGTAGCAAGGAACAGAAGCCACAGAAAGAGAACAGTATATGACAGTTTCATCATTGGCACAAACAATATATTTGCCTTCCTACCTCAGTCAACTAAGGAAGAGGCTCAAGTATGTAGATGTAAGTGTATTCAGCACTCAAGAGACTTTCACTAGGACACCAACTGTTGCAAAAAAGTTGAAAGTAGGAGGAAAGTTCTGTTGTTAGGTAGTAGCCATGGAAGAAGTGTGGGCTGGATCTTGCAGGAAAAATTAGGTGACAGGTACCAGGACACAAGTATTTTCAAGTCCAGTGCATGTCTTAGCCAAGTGACAGAGGATGCAGGATCATTGTGCAAGGGTTTTACAAAGCTGGATCATGTTGTGATAGTGGGTGGAGCGGGAAACAGTATTGATAGGGACCAGGGCTACAATATTGAGCATGACCTTGTAAAAATAGCATCTGCAATGAACCATACAAATGTTGGGTTGGTTCCTGCTTTCATGCGGTATGATCGGCCCCAATTGAACAGCTCTGTCAGGAGGGTCAATATGGAGCTAGATCAGCTGCTTAGGGCGGCTACTTTGTCAGGCATAGGTTTGGTTCCTGTTGATGGTATTGATAGGTTGGACTTCACAAGACATGGCCTGCATCTCAATAGGAAAGGTAAGGTTAAACTGGATGGGATGATAGCAAAATCTTTAAGGGGGAGGGGGGCACTGAAACTAAGATCAGTGTCCAATCATCATACATTGATTGAAATTAAGTTTAATGAGAACTTCAGAGGGGCAGGTACTAGAGATGTTAAAATATCGCAAGATTCTCATAACAGTACAGTGAAAAATAATGTTAGTATGTCACAAGATTAACATAAAAGCACAGTGAAAAATAATGTTAGTATATTGCATCAGAATATCAGGGGGATTAAAAAACAAAGTAGATGAGCTTCTTGTTTGTTTAGAAGATTTAGAAACTAAGGGTGGCATAGGTCTACTATGCCTGTCCGAACATCATATAGTCACGGGTATGGAAATGGTAAATGTAGGTGGATATAAGCTTTCAGCACATGTAAGTAGAGACACTATGGAGAGAGGAGGAATTACATATGTTAAAATCTGTCATAGTGTGAGAAATTTGGAAACTCAAAAATTTTGCATAGAGCAACATATAGAAGCATGTGCATGTGTGCTTAAACTAAATAATGGCAATTTTAGCTGTGTATAGGTCCCCATTGGGAAATTTTGAACTATTTTTGAAAAACTCAGATTCTTTGTTGTGCTATCTGTCAGACTGAAGAAAGCAAATTATTGTTTGTGTGGATTTCTATGTAGATTTTCTGAAAGAGTCTGATGGAAAGCTTGACTTTGAAGTATTACTTGGTTCTTTCAATTTGACATCAGTTATTGATTTTCCTACTTGGGTGGTAATGGAAAGCAGCACACTGATAGATAAAGCTTTCATAGACCAAGATAAATTTAATCAACTTAAAACTTTTCCTGTTAAGAATGGTCTGTCTGATCATGATGCACAACTAGTAACAGTATGAGATATAGCTCCATACATTAATGCAAAACAATCCTCCAAAATAGTGCATTCAATTAACGATTTAACAATTCAAAATTTTAGGGAAAGCTTGCAACAGTTAGACTGGGATAAAGTGTACATGGGACATGATGCTAATTTAAAATTTAACCTATATCATGATACCTTTGTGAGTAAATTTGAAAACAGTTTCCCTAAGAAAACAGTGAAATATAATTGTAAGAAATCATGTAAAAAATCATGGCTTACTAAAGGGATAATAATATCTTGGAAACAGAAAAGGGAAATGTATCTTTTAGTTAGGAGAAGTAATGACTCCAAAATAGTGAAACATTATAAAAACTGCTGCACTGTATTAAGAAAAGTTATTAAAAAGTCCAGAAGTATGTGCATTATGTCTGAGATTAGCACATCTGATAATAAAATTAAGACAATTTGGAAAATTAATAAAAGGGAAACAGGACAACCGAGAGCACAGGAAGACTGTATTTCTATCAAAAACAATGAAAAGTTTGTTAACAAGAAGTCAGAAGTAGAAAACATTTTAATAACCATTTTAAATGTTGTAGAGAAAATAGGATCCAGCTATTCATTAGAAAATGCAAGGCAGTATACGGAAGAGGCAGTTTCTATGCAATTTGATAAAATTGAAATTCAACCCACCTCTCCTACTGAAATTAGGAAAATAATAAATTCACTCAAAAGTAAAAGCTAACATGGAATTGATGGCATTTCCAACAGAGTGCTAAAAGCTTGTTCTCAACAACTCAGCCACAAAAGTAGTAGCTCACTGAAACAGAGAATTTTTCCAGATAGACTGAAATACGCTATTGTTAAACCATTGCATAAAAAAGGAGATAGGTCAGATGCTAACAGTTACTGCCCAATCTTACTTCTGACAGCTTTATCCAAAATTCTTGAAAAAGTAATGTATTCAAGAGTAGCATCACATATTTGTAAAAATGAAGTACTAACAAAATGTCAATTTGGTTTTCAGATGGACTTTTCAACAGAAAATGCTATACATGCTTTCACTGATCATATATTAAATGCATTGAATAACTGAACATCACCCATTGGGATATTTTGAGATCCCTCAAAAGCTTTTGATTGTGTGAATAATGAAATTCTTCTAGATAAGCTTAAGACTTGTAGTATGAGTGGGACAGTGCACATATGGTTTGATTCATACTTAACTGGAAAAATGTAGAAGGTTGAAATTAACAGTACAGATAGTCTGCAAAAATCAGCAGAGTCCTCTAACTGGGGAAGTATCAAGAATGGTGTCACACAGGGTTAAGTCTTGGGTCCCTTATTGTTCTTATTATGTATTAACGACTTGCCACTCTATTTTCATTAAGATGCAAAACTAGTTCTTTTTACTGATGATACAAGTATAGTAATCACACCCAACAAGGAAGAATCACCTGAGCAAATTGAAATAATGTCTTTCAGAAAATTATTAAGTGGTTCTCTGCAAATGGACTCTCATTAAATTTTGAGAAAACACACTACATACAATTCTGTACAGGAAATGGCATAACACCACTGATAAATCTAGGCTACAAACAGAAGTGTGTTGCTAATGCAGAATACCCAAAATTTCTGGGCGTGTGCACTGATGAGAAATTGATTTGGAAGAAACACATTGATGATCTGCTGAAATGGTTAGGTTCAGCTATTTATGCTATTAGGGTTATTGCAAATTTTGGTGATATACATATCAGTAAATTAGCCAACTGTACCTATTTTCATTCACTGCTTTCATATGGCATCATTTTGGGGTGATTCATCATTAAGAGAGAAATTACTCATTGCACAAAAGCATGTAATCAGAATAATAGCTGGAGCCTACCCAAGATCACCTTCCAGACATTTATTTAAGGAACTCGGGATATTTACAGTACCTTCGCAATACGTATATTCACTTATGAAATTTGTCATTAATAACCCATCCCAATTCAAAAGTAACAGCAAAGAACATAGCTACAACACTATAAGAAAGGATGATCTTCACTATTCTGGATTAAATCACACTTTGGCACAGAAAGGAGCGAATTATGCTGCCACAAAAATCTTTGGTCATTTACCAAATAGTATTAAAAGTCTGACAGATAGCCAACAAACATTTAAAAGCAAATTAAAATAATTTCTGAATTACATCTCCTTCTACTCAATAGATGAATTCGTAAATATAATGTAGTAACTGCAAAAAATAAAAAATAAAAATAAAAAAAGAAAAAAGAAAAAAATTGTTAATTATTTTGTGTAAAGAAAACTTATGTTAAAGTGGCATATTCCACATCATTACAAAATGTCACATTCATGATCTATGGAACAAAGATTAATGTGTGTGTGTGTGTGTGTGTGTGTGTGTGTGTGTGTGTGTGTGTGTGTGTGTGTGTGTCAGTGAAAGTTCATGGAGAAATCTGAAAAGGAAGCACCAGTGGAAAGTGTTATTTAGAAATTTTGTGAAACAAGCTCAGTGTTCAACAAGAAAGGTGTTAGACAAAGGTCTGTTTTCATGATCCAGGTCATTCAGGATATTAAAGCAGCAGTTACAACATTTCCCTGTATATCTTTGTGTAAAGTAAGCCAGGGAAAGAATATTTCAATTGGTTCAGCCCACATTGCAGTGAGAAGAATACTGAAATGTTATGCATTCCACATGGAGGTTTTCCATGAGCTTAATAATGCTGATTATGTCAGAATTGTTCACTGCTGTCAATGGTTCAGGACCCTTATTAGAGGGAACATCATCATTTTAGAACAAGAGTTTTTAACAAACAAAGCTTTGTTTCGTCTTGTTGGGTATTTTAATAGCCAGAACTACCAAACCTGGGGTACTGCCACCCCCTACACTTTCACTGAGTCTCCCCTACACCCACAAAAATTGGTGTCTGAAGTGTTATTTCAATGTGATGAACAACAGGAATTTTTTAAAACATCTGTGGATGCTGCCATCCATAAAGACATTATCCAACAATTCATATCCTTAGTGCAAGAGGATAAGTGTGACTGCTGCTGCAACTTGTCAACACTACATGCCATGGAGCTTGCTCTACTAAGGAGATAATACAGAATTTTTTTGGTGAAAGAATCATTTCAACACAATTGTGCCCACCATGATCTTAGTAGTCCAGATTTCTTTCTGATGGGCTACTTAAAAGATATTGTTTACAGGAGCAATCCACATACCCTGCAGGAATTAAAGACAAATATCACAAAAGCCATCAACAAAATTGACATTGTAAGGCTAACAAGAGTAGCCAGGAGCATAGTCAACTGTGTAAACAAGTGCATAGAAATGGATGGACAACATTTCAAACACATGATGCAATTTATACTAACTTAATATGTAAGTCTGCCAATAAAAATATTTCTTATAGAATAAAATAAGTCACGTAACCTCTTTTAAGCTGAACACACTGTAAAATATACAGGATGGTCCATTGATAGTTACCGGGCCAAATATCTCATAAAATAAGCATCAAATGAAAAAACTACAAGAACGAAACTCATCTAGCTTGAAGGGGGAAACCAGATGGCGCTATGGTTGGCTCGCTAGATGGCGCTGCCATAGGTCAAACGGATATTAACTGCATTTTTTAAAATAGGAACTCCCATTTTTTATTAGATATTCGTGTAGTACATAAAGAAATATGAATGTTTTAGTTGGACCACTTTTTTCGATTTGTGATAGATGGTGCTGTAATAGTCACAAATGTATGAGTATGTGGTATCATGTAACATTCCACTAGTGCGGACAGTATTTGCTTTGTGATACATTACCCGTGTTAAAATGGACTGTTTACCAATTGTGAAAAAGGTCGATATTGTGTTGATGTATGGCTATTGTGATCAAAATGCCCAATGGGCATGTGCTATGTATGTATGCTGTTCGGTATCCTAGATGACATCATCCAAGTGTCCAGACCGTTCACCGGATAGTTACATTATTGTAGGAAACAGGAAGTGTTCAGCCACATGTGAAATGTCAACCGTGGCCTGCAACAAATGATGATACCCAAGTAGGTGTTTTAGCTGCTGTCACAGCTAAACTGCACATCAGTAGCAGACGAAGTGCTCGAGAATCGGGAATCTCAAAAACATCGGTGTTGAGAATGCTACATCAACATCGATTGCACCCGTGCCATATTTCTATGCACCAGGAATTGCATGGCGACAACTTCAAACGTCGTGTACAGTTCTGCTACTGGGCACAAGAGAAATTACGGGATGTTCGATTTAGCAACGAAGCATCATTCACCAACAGTGGTAATGTAAACCGATATAATATGCACTATTAGGCAATGGAAAATCCATGATGGCTGCGACAAGTGGAACATCAGCGACCTTGGCGGGTTAATGTATGGTGCAGCATTATGGAAGGAAGGATAATTGGCCCCCATTTTATCGATGGCAATCGAAATGGTGCAATGTATGCTGATTTCATGTGTAATGTTCTACCGATGTTACTACAAGATGTTTCACTGCATGATAGAATGATGACGTACTTCCAACATGATGGATGTCCGGCAAAAAGCTCACGTGCGGTTGAAGTGGTATTGAATAGCATATTTCATGACAGGTGGATTGGTCGTCGACATCCTTGGATTTCTTTCTGTGGGGAAAGTTAAAGGATATTTGCTATCGTGAACCACTGACAACCCCTGACAACATGCATCAATGCATTGTCAATGCATATGTGAACATTATGGAAGGCGAACTACTCGCTGTTGAGAGGAATGTCATTAGATGTATTGCTAAATGCATTGAGGTTGATGGACATCATTTTGAGCATTTATTGCATTAATGTGGTATTTACAGGTAATCACGCTGTAACAGGATGAATTCTCAGAAATGATAAGTTCACAAAGTTACATGTATCACATGGCACAACCAAAATAAAATGTTCAAACGTATCTACTTTCTGTATTTTAATTTAAAAAACCTTCCTGTTACCAACTGTTCATCTAAAATTGTGAGCCATATGTTTGTGGCTATTACAGCGCCATCTATCACAAAGCAAAAAAAGTGGTCCAACTAAATCATTCATATTTCTTTACGTACTACATGAATATGTAATAAAAAATAGGGGTTCCTATTTTTAAAAAAACGCAGTTTATATCCGTTTGACCTATGGCAGCACCATCTAGCAGGCCAACCATAGTGCCATCTGGTTTTCCCCTTCAAGCTAGACAATTTTCGTTCTTTGTAGTTTTTCATTTGACACTTATTTCATGAGATATTTGGCCCAGTCATGATCAATGGACCACCCTGTATACTAGAAGTTAACGCTTTTGAAAGATCTGTTTGAGAATATGTACAGCCCAATTGCTTCTTTTCAGTAATTGAATACTTGAACTGCAATAACTGTATAGATCTGCAACTTTTGTAATGTATAACATGTGGAACTATATATAATCTTGAAAACTGTTATCTGTAATGACTAGACGTAAGTCCAATATGATCTTGCACATCATACTACATATGATCAAAGGACTAAATAAATAAACACAGAAGACATTTGACTGTTGCACATTGCACATATATATTTGATAAATACTGAGATAATATACATCATTTATAGTGTGAAAGCATTGCATTCAGACTGTTGTATTGAGGATCTTCAATTCTTTTCTGCTGTGTTGAAGCCATAATCTGAGGATAAACATACAACCATATGCATTTAGATTTTATGTTATACAGAATAACCTCACCTTAATAGTCAAGATATGCCATTGTAGAGGTTTCAAATGTGATGCTGACATTGATGACAACAGCAGCTCAGTATTCAGAAACAGCAGCTTTATACCAGGTAGACCATCACTTTGCTGTAGTGTAGCTATTCACCAACTGCATTTTGTGATTTGGTAGTTAAGGTATGTTCTGTAGGCTGTTATCTGTTATTCATAGTAATAGTTTTAAGTCCTGCAGCATGCTTGTTGTCGAGCCTTGTTTTTTTGTGCATGTGACTTTGGAATAGTATGGAGAAAACAAATAGGTAAAATATTGTAAATATCAATGTGTACTATGTGAAAATACTCCAGTTTGCCATTGTTTATTATACTAAGGCAATGTTATAGTGACACCACACTAATAAAGTGAGGATAATATGGACATGATACACATTTCTTGCTAAATGATGCATAGCAGCATTTCCTAAACATTCAAGTATCTTATTTTATGTATGTGTTTTGGAATACTGGGCTGTGGTCATGATTTGTAATGCTTACAGAAAATTACATGACATCATTAGACATCATTAGATTCTGATATAAGTTATTGCTATGTGAGAGGCATCAGCGACCATGTAGGCAAGGTTCTGTATCACGCAGGAATGAGACCTACATATCAGAGTGGCCGCAAGATTTGTTGACGCCCACTAAGGATCCCGTGAATGCTCTCCTCATTGCACATGTGTATGAACTTTGGTGTGAATGCCATAAAATCTATGTTGGTGAAACCAGAAGACCCATTAACACTCCCATTTTCTAGCATGAAAGTTACATATGACTGGGACAGATTAACAAGTCAGCTGAAGTGGAACATCATTAGCAATGCGGCCATCCTACCAAGTTTCAAGAACCTTGCGTGCTTCCTCACCAGCTGTGTTTGCAGCAATGGAAAATAAGAGAGGCTACTGAAATAATTAAACACGCTAACAACATGAACAGGGAGTATGGTTACAAGTTACCTGGGGTCTGGCTGCCAGCGATTCCAGCCCAGTGGATCATGTGTGTTCACTGGCCAGCGGCACCATTTGGCTGGGGTTTGGCAGTGTAGACAGCAACCATGAGAGAACTGCCATGCAGCCATAAAACCTCACTGCAGGAAAACACCATTCCCTGGAAACAAGCTGCCGATTTGCTATTTCATTCCAACCACCAACAAGGGTTGCTGACCAATCATTACCAGAGTGGCACAGGTAACAGAAAACTGATACAGTCATCACTACTAGAGTTGCCTTCCAGCATAGGCAATAGTGTACCATACAGCCACTGCCATAACAATCTCTTTAAATTGTCCAATGACATCACAGATTTGAGACATTGGTAGCCACTAGATAACTGAAAATAACAGTATGTAAAGAAAGACATTCACCAGTATACAGCAGTGAACCACCCGAAGAGGACTGCCACAAGTCATTTGAAATATCAGCAAGTTAGCTGTTTTAGTAGTTACAATGTTGTGGCCCAATACCCAAAATTATTTTATCCAAAACAGAGTAATTCTGTTGATAGGACAACATGCTTGGTTTTACACACACTAGTAATGTAGCGGTGATGCAGATGTGACATGTAGCAGGAGTTTATTTGTTTAAATATTGTATTGTGGTAGGTTAATTGTACTTAAGGATCTTTTTAAGTCTGCCAGAGAGCACTGGCTGACATACTCTTCACTTACTGGTTTACACACACCAGTAAACATATCTCATATTAATGTTTGGACACTTGGATCATATACAGTTTAGATTTGCATCTTGCTAAAATGGAAGCATATTGTTGAATAACTACACTGCTGCACAGTGTGAAAAAGAAAACTGCAGTAGTCACCAAGAGACCAGCTGAGACTTTCATAATCTTATCTGGGGAGCAGGCACACTGCTCACGCATGTGTGTGCGGTACTTCAGTAGCGAGCCGAGGACGCATTATGCTGTGGCATCGATCCATGGATCGATAGGCCAGAACATCATTTGTGTACTATGTCTTCGAGTTGAGCTTTGTTTTGTATACTTCTGGGACCTCAGTTCCAACCTAGTCTTTGACCTGTACGTTTGTTGTGTAATAAAAGTATTGATGATTAGAAGAGAGAACCGTGGTCATTACCTTACCACTTTGATATCTCCTTCAGTGGTGACCCCGAAGTTCGAATAATCCGACAAACCGGGTACAAAGTGACTACCACACCGGCTTCCACGTTCCGCATGGACCTTTGTCCACTACACAATGGCCTTCTACAACACGCCGCTGCCGTCCAGTTTTCACCAGCAACAGCAACTAAATTCAAGCGCACCAGCTGTAGTCAGTGCCCAACGTGAATTTCCGCAGTCCTATAGCCTTGAGAACCCAGGGACCTCGTCAGGTGCAGTGGTTTTGAACATGACGCCAGCGGTCTCCAACTCCACCTTTGTTAGCCCTGAAGTGCTTCAGTTTTCGCCGCACAGCAGTACAAGAAACCACTACACACTGATACCGAACTTTAATGCAAGTACTGTAAATAGTGGGGAGCATAGTTTTCATATTGTGCCACAACAGGACACCTTTTTGAATGTGCAAGCTCCACGTGTGTATCACTCCATGCCAGTTGCACACTATGTGAATGACATTCGCCAGCCTGTTACTCCGAGTGTTCATCAGTGCAGTAATCTGAGCGCATCACGTTCCACCAAGCTCATCAGTGATTCCGTGAGGGACAATTTCGCTGCAGATGTGGAGCACCAGTTGCATAATAACCTGTCAAGCAACTGCCGTGACCACTTTGACCTTCCGTCGCAACAACCAGTCCTGCTCCAGCTACCATGAAAACAGCCGGCACGTCTGCTTCCTCTGTACCGGCTTACAATGCAGAGTTAACTTTGACTTGCCCACTCCGGCGTCTGTGAGCAGCAGCCCGCATTCTTCGAGCACCAGTTCGTCGAATCTACCAAAACTTCTGGCATTCGAACCTGCTCACCCAGAATTCTGGTTCAACCTGGTCGAGCAAACTTTCAGTGTCTGTGCACTTGATGACAATGCCCGTTTCACATGCCTCACGAACCACCTCCACGACCGTGTCGACTTAATTTATGACCTGGTTAAGTCACCTCCTCCGAACGAGAAGTATGCTACAGCTAAACAAGAAATACTGGAACGTGTCTCCAAGACAAGAAGAGAAAACGTTCGACAGCTTGTCTACGAAGAACGCCTCGGCGACAGATCTCTGTCCCAGCTGTGGCGATGCCTTCGACTTCTCACCGATGAATGTGACATGCCAGATGCCATGCTCACTGAGATTTGGACGGAAAAGCTGCATCTGTCTGTTCAAATGGCCATCTCTGCCTATAAAGATAGTCCGGCAGCTACGTCAGTTTTCACCCACAACCAGGGCCCCAACGTGGACGTCCCACTAAAACTAAGTCTGTCAACAACAGCACATCTGACTCTGTGGAAGATTCTGGGCTGCCTCCATCTGACCACTCGCAGGAGCAGACACCCGCCCATAAATACTGTTTCTTCCATGCAAAATTAGGGGAACAAGCACGAAATTGTAAACCGCCATGCTCCTACCCAAACTTAAACCGCAGGTAGGCAGCGGTGCCACCTCCTGCGACATAAACAACAGGCGCCGTATCACGCTCCATTCTGTGTCCAACACTAATGCTTCGAATGGACGAGTCTACATCCGCAATTTCAACTCTGGCATAAACTTTCTCATCGACAAGGGTGCAGATGTTTCCCTACTTCCATCTCGAATTGCTGTCGAAAAGATCATACTACACAAAACTGTATTACGTGCTGTAAACTCATCTAGTTTGTCGTGCTTAGGTTCTACTTCATATGCAGTGTCCCTCTCGCCTGAGTGCAACCTGAAGTGGTCCTTCCTGGTGGCTGACATCAACGATCTCATTTTGGGCATCGACTTTCTACGACAACACAAACTGTGGCCTGACCTCATCAAGAATACAGTGTTCTACCACCCTACGCAGGAACACATCCCGTGTGCTTCGTCGAGTGTCAATAGTACTGCTAAACAGGTCCACTGGGCTAGGAAGTGTAATAACCCCTCCTCTGAGCTCTTGTCATGGACCAATAACTGGCTCATGGAGCGTGTCGATACTACACACCTGCGCTTGGAACAACTTGAGCTACGCCGTCGCCCCAACAACTTAAGTAAGAAGTTATCTTCGGCACAGCAGCAACTTGCAGCAGACGATGCCTCGGCAATACACAAGGTTAGTCGGTGCCACTACAGAGTTCTCGCGCCCGAGTGCATTTGTGACTTGGTGCCACATAAACTGTACAGTGTCTGCACTCCCGCCAGCTCTAACTGTGTTAATTCGAGTGCACATTCATCCCCCTCCTCGCTTGGGCAGCTAACTTCCCAGGCGCAGGTTAATGTTTTTGATTTACCACCATCAGCTGTTTATTCGCGTACCGCCCTCACCGAGCTACGGTTTCCCCACCCCACCAGCTCAGCATACATCTCCATTAGCAGGCGCCACTTACAAGCTGTCTACCCACATTCATCCTAATGACATTTGTGGTTTATCTGTCGTCGTTAGTGGTGATACCACATTAGTGCTGCTTGTGTGTGACGATTCGTGTAACTCGTTAGGTGGTATGTCACAACGTGTAGTGCAATGTTTCAAAATCTCTCAAAGTGCTACGTGTGGCAACCTACATGCTTACATTAGGCCAAGTGGAAAGGTGATCATTAGGGTCCCTGGTCCCTGCCAATGACACCGTTCCACACCAGCACTCCCGCATCGGCCAACGGCTACGACCGCCATCGTCGCTTCAAGACTTCAGCATCAGCATTCCAGGATTTGCTGCACACTCTCCTCCCACACAGACGTGGAGGAACTCACTGTAACCCACTTAAACTCTCGCCAACCCCCCCCCCCCCTCGTCTTTGGATACATACTCCATACTGTAGGGGGGAGCTATGTGGCGTTGATCGATAGGCCAGAACATCATATGTGTACTATGTCTTCGAGTTGAGCTTTGTTTTGTATACTTCCTGGATCTCAGTTCCAACCTAGTCTTCGACCTGTACATTTGTTGTGTAATAAAATATTGATGATTAGAAGAGAGAACTGTGGTCATTACCTTACCATCTTCATATCTCCTTCAATATGACATGCATGCAACAACTTTGCCAGCTTTTTTTTGCAGAATATGCCATGACATCATTAATTTATACTGTCAAAGTATCCTACACAATGAATTATCACAGGATAACTCTGCTGTTGGTTGCCTTCTCACTAGAGTGTGGAGACCAAAAAACATCTGATTTATAGGACTGGGATGCAGTGGAGAAAAAGAACAATTTTTGTAGGACATTTTAAAAAATTTAGATATATACATCCTTACAATCATTCACTTCTGAAATATTTAGCTAGATATTACTTTCTATACTCCTTAAATTTGGCTTGAATCATATTCAGGCCTACAGGAGCCACATAATACATAGGAACTTAATCCTTAAATTCCCTTCTAGTGATTTTATAGTTAAAAGCTCAACACATCCCACGTTTGGCACTGGATGAATACAGGTATTTATACACTGTTCTGGTTGCCCCATATTTACACTATGCCTGGATACATATTCTACAAAATCATAGAATGCAGCTCCAACATATCAACACCAATGGCTTAGTCTCTTCAAAGTAATCATTAATACACAGCATAGATCATTCAAATTCACAACATCAGAATGTTTTATGTAAATGTATGTGTCCCTGATGTTAATTCAGGTACAGCTTCTCTATATGTATCAACTACTGAAAATTTACTCCCAAACATATGAATGTTGATATGTATATGGGATGGATCATACTCCACCACCATATTATTCACTGTATGCTCTATCATACTGCACAGATGATGACGATGATGATGAGTCCCATACTTCTTTACAGAGCATAGGGGAGAGACGCGGGAGACCCGCGTCACCTTACTAGGCAAGGTCCTAGTGGAAGTGGTTTGCCATTGCCTTCCTCTGACCGTAATGGAGATGAATGATGATGATGAAGACGACACAACACCCAGTCATCTTGAGGCAGGAAAAATCCCTGACCCCGCTGGGAATCGAACCTGGGACCCCGTGCTCGGGAAGTGAGAACGCTACCGTGAGACCATGAGCTGCGGACACATAGATACATAGACACATAGATAGTCCCATTCATATCACAAATACTGCACTGAAATCAAAATGTGTTGAATGTTTTCTACTTAAATTACTAGATCAGAGTCACTGTCAGGTGTTAGGCCAACATTCACACATTTTAGAGCCAGTGGCAGTCAAATTATATGTATTGGCAAATAGCAGTGTTCTGCTGGCACTTAACTGAGGTTCAGCAAGTTGAGGAAGTTCCAATAGTGTCAAGTGTGGTGGTGGTGGTGGTGGTAGCAGGTCTGATAAATCTGGAAGACTGACTATGGACTCCTGTTTATATAGTGGTGTAGGCAACACTTGCATTTCTGCTAGTTCTAGATCAGTTACTTATTGTGTTGCTGGGAAAAATAACAAAACATAAGTATAAAGAAGTATATTAACAACAGCATTATTCTTAATAACTGACAGACATATACTTACTTTCAAACGAAACAGTCTACCTATGTTTTTATTCTGGCCACGGGCAGGGGCTGGACCCTGCTAATAGCACTTTATCCTTTAATTATAATGTACAGACCTGGAATGAGAGGCAATTGGGTTTTAAGAAGGGGAGAGAAGGAAACTCTGTTCCTATTGGCTGAGAGCATCTTTCATTTACATGGACTGATGTTGAACACAAATCAATTTACATTGGTTCTATTACAGCTGGATTTGAGTGTTATCGAGCTTTTGGGTGAGGTTTTCCACCAACAGCCATATGTTGTTTTTAAAGAGGCAGTGCTCCACCATTTTGTGTTACCACCAGAGTATCAACTACACAGAATTATTGAAAGTGATCCTTTTACCAGTGGTTCTTCCTCATAAGTACATTGTTTACTGCAAATGCTGGTGACCTGTAAGCTCCTATCTAACTAGAGAATGAAGATTTTTTGTTTACAAACATTGCCCAAAATGTTAGGTCTATTCTATCCATCTTCGCGGAGTGTCCTAGTGATGATTTGGTGCACAAGACACATGCTATCGCCATTGCATGTACGGGCAATAATTCTTGTGCAGCAGTTGAAGAGGTTATGCTGTGAGGCACAAAACTTCACATTCTGACACTTGCAGTGGCAAGGAGGCTGGACTCATGCATTGCTTTGCCACAAATGGAAGTGCTGGGGAAAGAGCCATGTATGAACAAGTTAGCTAGGATGAATGCCAGGCTACAGAGACAGGAAGATAACAACCATTTTCAAGCCTTTAATAGTAAATGACAGAATTTAAAATATTATTGGCCTGTTGATGCTTAGGTGAGGCAGGAAGACAATGCACAAGCCCATGTCTCTACCCAAACTCAACTGATGAATGCCAATAGGCACACACAGTCATGCAGGCCACTCAAAACGTCTGAAGTGCAGCAGAAATGCAATACTGTCAGCAGTTGCAGGCTCATCTCGACTATTTGTAAAGGACAGGAAATCCAGTGACCTATTCTTAATTGATGCTGGGTCTGAGACAAGTGTGCATCCAAAGAGGCACATGTGCACCACTCCTCTATGACAGTTCCACTTCCCAGAGCTGCTAATAATTCGGCAGTTGAGACATTTGTAGCTAAAGAGATGGTCAGTAACAACACATGGACACTTATTCTTTTGCATATCAACAAATCTCTGTATGCACATATGGAAAACACAACAAAGGCAAAATTAGCTCAGGACACCCTAGAAAAATTGTTTGCTGATAAGAATAAAACCAGGTGAATGGATCACTGGGATGCTAGGTGGGACACCTTATTATCCACTTGTAAAGGAAATGGTCGGAATTAGGTTGCCCATATTCTGGATTTAGTTAAAAAAACTATGCAGCATGGGCAAGCCAGTTGATAATGGACTAATTATACACATTCTGCTGAGAGGTTTACCAAAAGTTTATCTGCCTTATTGGATGGGCACAGAATCCAGTACAGCAGATGAAAACTTCACACTGGAAAACACGAAATAAAAGCTGCTAAATGGAAGTGTGAAAGAATAATTCAACTTGGACAAAGATGGTGGTGAGTGTGCTTCATTCACAAAGGACTGTAAGAAATCAGAGCAGCAGTTTTCCAAAGACAAGAAATTAAAAAAATAAAATGTTTCAATCGCCTAAATTATGGTCAATTCAGATCATCAAAGAAGGTTCAAAAATGGATTAAATGGCTCAGAGCACTATGGGACTTCACTTCTGAGGTCATCAGTCCCCTAGATCGTAGAACTACTTAAACCTAACTAACCTAAGGACATCACACACATCCATGCCCGAGGCAGGACTCAAACCTGCAACTGTAGCGGTCATGCTGTTTTAGACTGTAGCGCCTAGAACTGCTCGGCCACCCTGGCTGGCGCATACTCAAAGAAGGATTCCAAGGAAGTTAACAAGTCATTGTTTTGTGCACTGTGTGTCAGGTTTCAATGAGAAAGAGTGGATCGCTGACTTGACTTCAAGAAAGGTGTGGTTTCGAGATTTTGTGCCAGAAAAATGCAAACAAAAAATTGTAGTGTGCTGATAATGTTTAACTAGTAAGTGAAGGGAAAGGAAGTTCTACTGTCAGTTATGTTATTCTTGTCCCTGGCTTTTCCCAGAAATTTTTGTCAGTGTCTCCTTTGGTTAAGAGAGGCGTAAATATTGTTTTTGACAATAATACATGTAAGATGCTCAAAAGGGGTGAGCTACTTTGTAGTTGATTGGAGTCCATCAACAAAGGAGGTGGCTTACAAAACACTCGTTCGACCTATACTTGAGTATTGCTCATCAGAGTGGGATCCATACCAGATCGGGTTGATGGAGGAGATAGAGAAGATCCAAAGAAGAGCGGCGCATTTCGTCACAGGGTTATTTGGTAACCGTGATAGGGTTACGGAGATGTTTAACAAACTCAAGTGGCAGGCTCTGCAAGAGAGGTGCTCTGCATCGCAGTGTAGCTTACTCGCCAGGTTTCGAGAGGGTGCGTTTCTGGATGAGGTATCGAATATATTGCTTCCCCCTACTTATACCTCCCGAGGAGATCACGAATGTAAAATTAGAGAGATTAGAGCGCGCACGGAGGCTTTCAGACAGTCGTTCTTCCCACGAATCATACGCAACTGGAACAGGAAAGGGAGGTAATGACAGTGGCACGTAAAATGCCCTCCACCACACACCGCTGGGTGGCTTGCGGAGTATAAATGTAGATGTAGAAGTAGTCAAATGGCATCTATTAACTAAAAATGTTCAGCCTGTGACAGTTGAGCATGCTCTGGCTGTTAGTAAAATTAGTAACTTGGAACACTTAGGATAGAGTACACTTGGTCATGTCAAAGTTGACACAGAACTTAAGTCATGTTTACGGAGTGGAGGCATCAAGTTGAAGTGTTGTCCTTCTGACTTTTTGATAAGTGTAACTCATGTGTGCTTGACAATAATATTTTTTTTAACCATTTAAAAGTTGTCGAGCCCTTATATCAAAATATAAGAGAGTAGGAGACCAAGACTAACAGACTTACTTCTTTCGGTTATGGTGAAATGACCAAAAGTTACAGACTAACTGATCCACAGAGTCCCTAGAAAATAGTCAAAGGCAGAAATATTGTTTTTCCGGACAATACCAAGTCACCAGCTCAAAGTAAAGATTACTGTGTGTTTTGGACAAGTGAATGGCTTGCTGGATGGGGTGAGTCAGAGGAAGTATTGGAAGTCATCAATGGTGGGAGTGATACTGCAGACACTGATCAAGACCTGGACCTTACCCAAGGTGCTAAGTCACTGGCAGCCACAGAGAAGACTGAGATGGTGCTGATGGACCTCAATGCTCAGAAGATGATGGACAAATCAGAAGGTCAGTTCACATAGGCAAACTCAAGGAGTACCCTCATTATTTCACCTATTTGTAAGTGATTCTTCTAGTTCAGGAGAAGATACTTTCAACCTGGGAAATGCCATGTTAAGGAGTGGCAGTAAAGAATGGATAAAGACCATGGAAGAGGAAATAAAGTGAGTCCAGAACAATGGTGGATCCACGAAAGAGTGGAGGTATAGAAAACAAATGTGTAAGTAAGTTGAAAAGGGGTGCAGATTGCTCAGCACGCTATCATGCTAGACTTGCTGCTAAAGGGATTTACTCAAATGTTTGGTATAGATTATGATGAAACATTTTCATCATTTGTAAGCTAAAGTACTCTTAGATCTCCCCGAAGTTTAGCTGTAAAGCCTGATCTTAAAATTAATCATTTTTATCCTAAAACTCTTCTCACCAAACAACCAAATGGTTTTGTATGAAAAGATAATAAAATATCTGAGATCACCTATGGTTTAAAACGGTCAGCAGTGGAATGAAAAGGCAAAAAGTGTACTTTTAGATATAGCTAATGTGAATACTCATAAAAGTTGTTCGTTCATTTAATGGTCAGGTAAAAATCTTAAAATTGTTGCTTTGTATCATGATGGTTTTTGTGTCTTTTGTGATAACACACTGATGAAAAACAAACTGTTATGAAGACTTAACTGAGCATTTTGAAGTTAATGTTGTAGATGGAGCAAAGTCCCCTCCAGGTATGTGTATAACTAGAAACTAGGAAGTAAGTATTCTAGTTTAAAACTTGACAAAGAGTGTTATATGGCAAATGCTTCCATATCTTTGATTGCATTCCCATGGGAACATCAAGAAAGTCTGTATTAAAGCTTTTGGGTGTGCTGGGTGATGAGGTTTAAGTGCCATTTTAGGGATATTTGCTGTATATTTGCTGTATATCAACACATCTTGTGCAGCAAATATTTTAAGACAATATATCTGTCAGTTCAATAATGTGCATTTGGGTGCAGCAAATGAGTAGGCCTACTTCATTATCTGAAGGGATCAAAATTATGTTCAGATGTTTCATCAAATGTGAGAAAATTTCAGTTTTTTCCAAAATATTTAGCAGGATATGCTTTTCACTAGTAGAAATAGTATGTACTACAAAACACTATATGCTATAGGTACCATAAATGTATTTTGAAAGACCTTTTGTTTACTGTAATGCAGACACCACTATTGGTGGGTAAGTGCCTAATACTACATCAACAACAAATGAATAACTGAAAACACAGTATGGGAAGCCTCAAAGGTCACTTACCACAAGTGGGAAGGAGAAACCTCCCAACCCAAAGGACTGAACATGATTTCCAATACAGAAATGGTATTCAAACTGCAAAAGGTATACAAACTGACGCAGAATCTATGCAACAAATGACCAGTATTTCATAAATATAAAATTATGATACTGCAACATGAATGTTTCACCAGATCTCTTACATGTGGCAGAAACCACAGTAATTAGAGGAATGATAAAAATTCATGGCACTGAGAACAAGAACAGAAAACTCTTAGAAACATCCATGGCACTATTCCCAGAGACAGAATTTGAGTAAGTCAACCTACAAAGGAACTCTACAAAAATAAGACAACATCTGAGATAAGTTAAGGGAAAGATGCCTAGAGTTCTACAGAGACCTATGTATGATGGATGAAAACAGACTTACTAAGAAAAATTTAACACCGTTAATGGAAGTAAATTGAAAGATAGTTAAATGAAAGAAACACAAGATGAGCTGCAGTTATTGGAGCACTCAGAAGACAAAATTAAGGACAGAAAACAATTCAGAAATAAAAGTAGAAACACAGAAATTGAACAAATCCCAAGAAGAGAAACAACAAGAAAAAAGAGACAGAGAAAAAGAGGGGAAAACAGTGAATTAATGGAAAGGTTTCTGGAAGAAAAGAAAAGGGGAAAGAAATTGAAACTCTGACTGGCTCAAATTCACATGCTCTCCATATATACTTCCAATATTTACAAACTGCAGAACACACTTCTTCAGGACATTCTTGTATACTTTCCTTATTTTCATTGTATTATATTGTACAGTATTATATTTTGGGGAGATTCTGTGCACTCACAAAGAATATTCCTAGCCCAGAAAAAGACTCTTATCTGAGGTATCAATTTGTAAACTGGGTGTAACGAAAAATGGTATAACTATGTTAATGTACACAAACTGACAACATCCATACACTTTAATATGTTTACAGATGACTAAAGAAATAAATAGATAAATAAATAAAAAGCTATTGTTCTGGTGTCTCAGAATTCTAACTCTGGCGTCCATGTACATGTATTCCATCATGAGACTTGTCGTTGCTAATAGTGACTCATTCAGAAAACATTGCAACATTCATTCAGTGAATGCTAGACAGAAAAATTATATGCACTTGAATAACACATCCTCAAGCAATGGACAGAAAGATGTGCACCATTTAGCAGGTTTCATGTTCAATAGGCTCTTATCTGAGGTATCAATTTGTAAACTGGGTGTAACGAAAAATGGTATAACTATGTTAATGTACACAAACTGACAACATCCATACACTTTAATATGTTTACAGATGACTAAAGAAATAAATAGATAAATAAATAAAAAGCTATTGTTCTGGTGTCTCAGAATTCTAACTCTGGCGTCCATGTACATGTATTCCATCATGAGACTTGTCGTTGCTAATAGTGACTCATTCAGAAAACATTGCAACATTCATTCAGTGAATGCTAGACAGAAAAATTATATGCACTTGAATAACACATCCTCAAGCAATGGACAGAAAGATGTGCACCATTTAGCAGGTTTCATGTTCAATAGGCTTCTCTCTATAATACTAAACACCAGGAATTTACGAGGTGCATTCAAGTTCTAAGGCCTCCGATTTTTTTTTCTAATTAACTACTCACCCGAAATTGATGAAACTGGCATTACTTCTTGACGTAATCGCCCTGCAGACGTACCCATTTTTCACAACACTGACGCCATGATTCCATGGCAGCGGCGAAGGCTTCTTTAGGAGTCTGTTTTGACCACTGGAAAATCGCTGAGGCAATAGCAGCACGGCTGGTGAATGTGTGGCCGCGGAGAGTGTCTTTCATTGTTGGAAAAAGCCAAAAGTCACTAGGAGCCAGGTCAGGTGCGTAGGGAGCATGAGGAATCACTTCAAAGTTGTTATCACAAAGAAACTGTTGCGTAACGTTAGTTCGATGTGCGGGTGCATTGTCTTGGTGAAAAAGCACACGCGCAGCCCTTCCCGGACGTTTTTGTTGCAGTGCAGGAAGGAATTTGTTCTTCAAAACATGTTACCGTAGTGCCGTTTGGAATGCAATGGGTAAGGATTACACCCTCGCTGTCCCACAACATGGACACCTTCATTTTTTCAGCACTGGCGGTTACCCGAAATTTTTTGGTGGTGGTGAATCTGTGTGCTTCCATTGAGCTGACTGGCGCTTTGTTTCTGGATTGAAAAATGGCATCCACATCTCATCCATTGTCACAACTGACGAAAAGAAAGTCCCATTCATGCTGTCGTTGCGTGTCAACATTGCTTGGCAACATGCCACACGGGCAGCCATGTGGTCATCCGTCAGCATTCGTGGTACCCACCTGGATGACACTTTTCGCATTTTCAGGTCGTCATGCAGGATTGTGTGCACAGAACCCATAGAAATGCCAACTCTGGAGGTGATCTGTTCAGCAGTCATTTGGCGATCCCCCAAAAAAATTCTCTCCACTTTCTCGATCATGTCGTCAAACCGGCTTGTGCGAGCCCGAGGTTGTTTTGGTTTGTTGTCACACGATGTTCTGCCTTCATTAAACTGTTGCACCCACGAATGCACTTTCAACACATCCATAACTCCATCACCACAAGTCTGCTTCAACTGTTGATGAATTTCAATTGGTTTCACACCACGCAATTTCAGAAAACGAATGATTGCATGCTGTTCAAGTAAGGAAAACTTCGCCATTTTAAGTATTTAAAACAGTTCTCATTCTCGCCGCTGGCAGTAAAATTCCATCTGCCGTACGGTGCTGCCATCTCTGGGACATATTGACAATGAATGCGGCCTCATTTTAAAACAATGCGTATGTTTCTATCTCTTTCCAGTCCGGAGAAAAAAAATCAGAGGCCTTAGAACTTGAATGCACCTCATAACATGAGGTGGGATTTGCAAATACCTGACACTACAAAGAGTCACCTGCTGGATTTATCTTCTTCAGGGTTACTCCTCATTCATAATAATGACAAATAGAAAATTTTGCAACAAGTTCTGACACTGATTTCAATTGTCAGCTCAGTCACCACAATTAAATAAATGGAAGAAAGTATTAGAATCTTACCTGAAATGCAACAAATTCTACTAATTTGAAGAATTCTTAGGAATTAATTAATTAATAATGTTTTATGCTCATCAGTATAATCTCCTTTCAAATGTTATTTCCACATTTTACTTACTGTGTTCATGGATATATATGATTCAATTACAAAACTTTACACAACAGAATACTTCAATTTAGGTAATTGTTTGGAAAACACTGGAAGATCAATAAATATTTTGCTTCTGCAATGTCATGCAACGTGAAAATTATTTAGCATGTGTGACCAGTTTTAGAGAAGAAAATATGGTGGTGAGAAAGGAAACATGAGAACTACCCACAGTAAAATTATAATTTAGTAAAAGAAGAATATGATATTTGTTTCAAGCTCATCAGTATGGCCATAATTAAACTAATGTGTACGGAATTTGACTGATGACTGACCTGTTGAGGATTGTGTGGTATTCATCTCATAGCATTCATTTTATAGATAATCTGATTGTACTGTACAGGACACATGTCAATTTTTGTCTTACGATATTGATAGTTACTTAATTCTCTACCATGGTTTTACAAGCACAGTTTTGTATGTAACACAATAATATTATTAAATAGTTTCTCTTATGATGTACCAGTACTTGGCATCTAAATTTGCCACACATTAATTTATAAATACAATATTAAACACTACACTATGATATTAAACAGGCAGTGTTCAGATTATCATCTTATCATTCATAAATCCCTCCACTGAGTAGTAGCATTTTCGACCAGAGGATCATGTATTTTTCTCTTCAGTGAACCTATCTCCATACTCAGATGTCCCCTTGTAGATTTTCAACCATGTATTGTTGTTCCTGTTGGTAGAGTTTTAAGAGGTGTTTTGAAAGCATGAAATTTTATTTTTGCCTAGTGTTGTACATTTGTTTGAAATGATTTTCTTCATTTAGTTTAGGATTACTGTGCAAAAAGATAATAATTTGAAGTATGTACAATGTAGAGATAGGGAAGATTTTAGGTACTTGAATAATGGGCAACAGGACACTCTTGGATGGGCACCACACATTTTCTAATGAGTTGTTTTTGAAATAGCAATATTCATGACATTGAATTCCCCTCAAAAATTAAACCATATCTAATCATGGATTCAAAGTAATGGTGACACACCACATTCCTGCTCTTTATGAATGTTACCACAGGTAGTATGTCCACTGCAAAACCAAGGCTGTTTAATTTAGTAGCCACACAATCTATTTGTATGTGTGCTCGCCAGCTTAGATTTTTGTCTAAGTTTAATCCAAGAATTTGATGTACTGAGCTTCTTTCATAACTTGATTTTTATGTATTGTATTGATTTTTGACTGTTTTGTTTTAAACTGTGAGAACAGTGTCTTAGAAATGTGAATGCTAAGACCATGTTGTTGGAACCATGATTTCAGGTTGTTTCTTGTGTTCATGACACTATCCATGATTTATCTTGCATTTTCTTTTTCAATAAGTACTGAAGTATCATTGGTAACCATGACTAACTGAGCACTGATACTGAGACGTAAATCATTTTCGTAAAAGGTAAAAGAGATGGCCCTAAGACTGAGGCTTGAGGGACTCCTTGCAAAATTATGTTCCATTGAGATGCATGATCTATAGCATTATATTTTTGATTATCCTTCGCTTCCTGTTTGTCAGGTAAGACTGGTGCCACTGCAGATCACTTTGTCTGATACCGTATCAGTCTAGTTTATGAAGCAGCATGGGGTGATTCACCCAGTCAAATACTTGTGTAAGGTCACTGAACACACCTGCCATTTCATTGTTTTGTGATAAAATTTATTATCTGTTATGCAGCTATTTTTCTCAAATACTTTGGATATGACTGGGAGGACAGGGATAGTATGGTAATTTCTCAGATCCTCTTTTCATTGAATTTCTGGTGCTGTTGATGAATTACTAAGCTGGTTCCATGTCTGCTAGGTGGTTGCCCTCATCATGTACAAACCGATACATACATCGTTAACCAATGCACACACTGTTAAGTTCCAAAATTGTTCTCTCCCATTCTTTTCACAAGTGCAAGGAGGCTATGAAAGATTTATTTTTATTAACTCTGGTAGGAGAGCATAGGTGATGTGTTTCAACCTGATTTTAGGCAATAGTAAGGTGGGTACCTAAAAATCAGTAGAGGGTTTTAGTTGAGCATTGCCAGGTAAAGAAGGTGAGTGCCTTTTGTAGAGTCCATTGCTGATAGGCTCCAGCAACAGCAGATAAAGTCTAGCAGGTACAATCAACCACCAAACAGTGGTTGGAGTAAAACTGTAACATAACATGCATTGTACAACACAATATTCTTCTTGACCTATACTCACATTCCATCAAAGTAATCTCAATTAACCTTTTTGTGTGTAGTGCAGAACAATAGCATACTTACTTTTGTTATTAAAATGATTTTTTTATTGTTCTATAAACTTGTTTGTAAAACTTAAGCATACAGCCATATTTAATTACTAATCATGTTAAACAGCCTGTAAACTGACTTTTACACTTCATATGACATATTATACTAATTATCCACACAAAACTACACAAACTAAACTGAACTAAGACAAACATAACACTACAAATGTTGTTCTCAGGAAATGGACAAGTTAATTTTTGTTTGTGAGCAGCTGTGAATTGCCCTAATTGCTGTCAACTGACTGAAACCTGCAGCAAATGAGTGTCTTGGGCAGGCTACTGAGAGGTGTATACAAGAGATACTAAAGGTACCTCAAGTAATATCTTCTCCCATGGGTACTGTCTGCTCTCCATGAAATACAGGATGTATCACCACTTGTCAACTTGAGTGTGACTGGCAAGTCAGTGGTAGATTTGCAGGCCCTATTCATAAGAGACAGCGACCTGGTGGAACTCGGGGTACAACACGTAGTCACTTAACCAAAAAGTCTTAGGTGCTGTGCCCCACAAAAACTGCTTCAGATCTCATACTATAAGCCGCTGTCATATTATTCAGCTTGAACTGGTGACCATTAAATAGCTTTCAGTAAGGTAATCTCAGATCCCATGTTATCAACAATAGACACAGTGACTCCCTCAACAGATGCATCTAAGTCTTTGCACTGTTGCTAATATACTTTTTACATATGAACAACCTACACTTGCACTTCATTCCCCTATGTCTTTTTGTCCTGGAAAGATCTAAGTTCATATACTGAAATGGATACAGATTGTAGCCACTGCAGTATCGTAATGAAGGAGTAGGCTCATTTTCATGAACAGCTAGAAACCATGTTGGCCACTCTTGACCTGCTTCATACTGTGACATCGTAACCACAATCAAGTTCAAATCCAACAGCACAGTCGTCAATGAAGTACAACTCTTAGCACTGAAAGCATATAATATAGACACAACAGAACTGCCTCGTGAATGCAGGGCTCTGGTATATATAAGAATCTGAAATATTCCAGAAAATACAAACATTAAAAACATAAGAAATTTTGAAAACTTTCTAGGAATGATAAATGCTAAATAACAAATACCTGCTGGTGATCAGATTTTAAATGGTGAGTTGTTGCATGACTCCACTGTGCATGCAGCACAGCTCATAGCAAAGTTACTGCAGCAAATTGTGACAGTTATGGAGTGACGGGGCTGGCTCCTGTTGCAAACAAGCCACAGAGTTTGCAAGTCACTTTTTCCTGACATGGTCAGCATAAAACCATAGTCTGACACCATGCAGTCATCGGATGGTGACTGGGAGGACATGCCACAGTCTGTAGATAAATTGTGATAATGGTTGTACATGTCAGGGCTGGCAGGTTGGAGTTGTTTTTTGAGAAAGTTTGTACATGTCTAGTGACCAAAAGGCTAGCATCTGTATCTCTAATGAGTGGGTTTGAGGCAGTGCAATCTCTTCAACAGTGTCACTGATGAGAGAGGGATCAGTGACCATTATATGACTACAGCACCATGGGAGTTGGAACAATTATTTTGGACTGTGCCCACATGCTTAGGTCAAGCATTCTGATGTCATCAAAGATGTCACAGATTCCAAACTTAGAACCATTCGTGTTGGTACCTGTAGGGTGACATCATATCATTACTCAGCTCAGTGGTTTACTCTCTTAGAATGTCTCATGTGAGTAACATGATAAATTTTCATAGCGGAGACTTCTACTGAAGTGGTCTGATAAATCTGAAGTAAATTGAGATGACGTTTGGCCTTTGATGAATTTATCTGAAGTAGGTAACTGAGCAGTGGAGGCTGCACAACACTTCATGCCATATATGTTACATCAAAATACAGCATATCAAAATATCTTCAAACTGTACCAAAATATCCAAAAACGCACCCCAACTGTAGCAAAATACTTCCCAAACTACAGCTTTCATGATCGCCGTCAACACTCTCAGTACCACACAGACATTCCATAGTGTACAGTGCTAGTTACTTGCTATTGTATCTCTTTATATATCACCAGATGGAACTCCATTAATATTTTTAGAAAAACCTGAGACTTTACTAAATTTCTTTCTTAGTCCTCAGTGGAAGAAATATAGTATAGTGATTGGTGTGACATCAATGCCACTTTTGATGTAAACAAAGACATGCACACTGTAAAAGAATTTAAAAACCTGTTACAACAATTCAGCTTCATTTTATGAACTGCAAACCCAAAAGACAGTATGCCTGTCTCGACAACATAATTACAAATGTAAATAGAGAGTTACTGTCTTCAGATGTGGTTGTCTTCGATTTCTCGGACCATGACTCAGTATGGGTAAA
This sequence comes from Schistocerca piceifrons, assembly GCF_021461385.2. Classification (NCBI taxonomy): domain Eukaryota; kingdom Metazoa; phylum Arthropoda; class Insecta; order Orthoptera; family Acrididae; genus Schistocerca; species Schistocerca piceifrons. Next base: position 292,348,795 of record NC_060149.1, on the reverse strand, counting down.
AATAGGTAATATGGACTATAAGGAGTTTAAAGAGCCTAAAATAGTCATCACAAGACCAATAACACAAGAAAAATTGTCTAATTTGATGGTCTCAATCAGTAATTATGACTGGTCACATATGTTTAACAATAATGCTCAGGGCTCTGCCAATACATTGTTCAATAGATTTTTTCATTCTTTCTTAAATATATTGGAGACCAACTGTCCTCAATGCAAATGTAAAGTTAACCTTAAAAGAAACAGTAGTAGGCACAGGGATAAGAATCCATGGTATACTGTTCAACTGGCCAATATGAAAAGGAGGATGTTGTTGTATAGAGATTCTTACAGACTTCAGAAAACTGATATGGCTAAACAAAGGTACTCAAGAGCACAAAAGGAACATAAGTATGCTTTAAATGAGGCCAAAAAATGACATAACGTAGTCAGCATTGAGTCATCAAAAAATAAATGCAAAAAAGCATGGACTATAATAAATTCAGTGGCCAAAAGCAAGCAGAAAGCTGGGGTAGAAATTACAGTAGAGGAATTTAATAACTACTGTATAAAATCTGTTAACCAAATTAGGGAAAGCATTGGGAGGCCTCAAGAAACTGTAGCTGATCTAATTAAATATCATAATGTAGACTACAACCTGAAAGATAAATTCTTTTTAACAGAGGTCACACCAGATGTTGTTTTAACTATTGTAAATAATTTTAGGCCCTCTGATAGTGAAGATATATATGGTATTTCTTGTAGTTGGTTGTTGGGTTGTTTGGGAGAAGAGACCAAACAGCGACGTCATCGGTCTCATCGGATTATGGAAGGACGGGGGAGGAAGTCGGCTGTGCCGTATCAAAGGAACCATCCCAGCATTTGCCTGGAGTGATTTAGGGAAATCACGGAAAACCTAAATCAGGATGGCCGGATGCGGGATTGAACCGTCATCCTCCCGTATTTCTTGTAATATGTTAAGAAAGATAATTGGGCACATAGTATATCCTCTTACTAAATGTATAAACAGATGTCTAGTTGAAGGAGTATTCCCAGATGTATTAAAATTATCCAGGGTGGTGCCCATTTACAAAAAGGAGACAAAAATTGCCCATCTAGCTATCGCCCAATATCTGTGACACCTACTTTATCTAAAGTTTTGGAATCCATCATCAACTCCCAGTTGTTTGATTATCTGACGTGTAATAACATTATTACTGTGGTACAATTTGGCTTTAGGAAAGGAAAATCCACAGTCCATGCCATTGACTCCCTGATTTAAAAAGTGCTTAATGCTTATGAACGAAAAAATTTTGCTCAGGCTACATTTTGTGATCTAAGCAAATCCTTCGATTGTGTGGAGCATATTTCACTCCTCAACAAACTAGTTTATTACAGAATCACAAACAGTGAAGTTGACATCATTTTCAAATCTTTCCTCAGCAAATGCAAAGAAATTGTTTGTATTGGTAAACAGAGATCACAGCTAGCTGAAGTTAAGTGCGATGTGCCACAAGACTCAGTATTAGGACCTCTGCTATTTATCCTAATGACAAATGATTTACCATCTTACATAAATACTCACTCCATTCTCTATGCAGATGATACCACTTTTTTCAATATCAGCTCAGACAAATGTGGCAAATGACACAATATCACAGGCATCAGTCTGGTTTCGAGCCAATTGGTTCCTGCTTAATGAGAGTAAAACTCAAAATACTGTATTTAGTTTAAGAGTTCTGCCAGTAGAAGACTTCATGGATAGTGTTAAGTTCTTAGGTATTGTCATAATAGTAAATTGACTTGGGAGCCACATATAAAATACATTAGTGCAAGGCTGTCTAGAGTGGTGAATTTGTTAAGGAATTAAAAAAAAACCATGTACCTGCGGCCTATGTAAGATCAGCCTATTTTGCTTTTTTTCAAAGCATTATATCTTATGGGCTTTTAATATGGGGCAATAGCTCACACCTTCAGGACAGTTTGGTACTTCAGAGGAAAGTAATTCGAATTATCACAAACAGTGATAAACAGGCCCACTGCAAACTACTCTTTATCAACTTAAAAATATTAACTGTTATAAATGCAGACACTCAACACATCCTTGTAATTCACTCTCAAATGATTGTCATGTAATGTATAACTATAATGGCTATTTTGCTGCAATAAATCGTTTATTAAAAATATTAAATGTTATAAACATGTATATTTACACTGCTCTACTGCATATAAAGAGCAACTTATCAGAGTACCATCATAGAAGAGATGTACACTCTCACGGAACCAGAAATAGTAGCCATCTCGACATACCTTACTACAGATTATCCAAGTCACTGAACAGCTACGAAGTGGTGGGTATGAAGATGTTTAACAAACTGCCACTAGAATGTGGTAGAAGCTTAATTTGATTTATTTAAAGACAAATTATTCAGTTGATTAGGTGCAAATCCTTGCTACTCACTTCAGGAATTTTATTGCTGTAAAATATCATAGTGGTACCAGTTTGGAGAGTGCAGCATAATTTCTTTAACTGAGTGATTCATGATGCAATGTTTTCATATTATTTCATTTTAAATATTGTATTTTCTGGAAAACCAATAGTGACATATTGATCTTGAACACTTGTATATATGCTGTATAACTTGTATATGTGTAACTTAACTTTGTCAATTGCTGTAATAGCTAAACGACAATAAAATTTCATTCATTCATTCATAACAGTCTGCGAGTTCCACCAGTGCAATTGAGTCTTATATCTAGGTGGTCAAGTTGGCCAATATATTCTTGACAGTTAGTAGGGCTGGACGCTATGGCTGAGTGATGGAGATAAATCTGCCGGAAATGTTAAATGTACTATTTACAATGTAAAACACTTATAATTCATGTGAGGAACCACTTAAATATATAGTTGTTGTTTAACATTTTGTTTCCACCAATATCAAATTTACATGGCCATCCTATGATGAAAATCAGTGTTACTTAAAAATAATAATGTCAACCATCGAGATAGTGAGAGTCGCTGTGGTGCAGCTGGCTGAGAATCCTTCTGAATTTACCACTACACTTAGTTGTGAGCCTATTGCAATGCATAGTATGAATCTATCATACCGATTTGCCATGGGGTATACTGTTCGAATCTGTTGAATGATCTACTACTACTACTCTACAGCCACTAGTGTGGTGCTATACCAACTGAGTCAAAGCAACACATATGTCTGTATGAACTATTACAGCACATTTTCCTGTACAAGCACCATTACAATTCACCACAAAGGAGAGGTGTGATGTGCAGTTTCTGATGCATGGTGTTAAATGATTTGATGTTGTTTCTGCTAATCCCTAAACCTTAAAGTAACAACAATGAATACTCTGCATGCCTGCATATAAGACATTGTGGAGAATGTCTTACATCACTGCTAAGTTGGCCCCCTTTGTAATTCCACTTGCATAAGGAGCAATGGGAGAACAGATGTGGACCACTTTCAAGTAACTTTAAGCATTCAAATGTGTTGAACCTGTGTGACTTGAACTCTTGAGATATGGATCCCTATGGAGATTCTCAGTATGAGAGGGACGTTTCTTAACCTGCTTTGTGATTACATTGTCAACTATCTGTTGGAAAATAAGATTAGTGTTCCCGACTTCTGCTCAGCATTAAATCCAGGGTGTGCTGTGGACTAGTGTCGCACACTGGTGCCTGTTTTTGATGTTGAAATGTTGTGTTGCAATGTCTTACTCTTGTAAGATATCACCGTGTCGTCACATACATTCACCATTGCTGACTGTCATTTTATAGGAATAATGTGAATGTACCATAATTTTTGAGTCATAATTGGATGTGGATTTCTACATCTACATTTAAGTGCCTGGCAAAGGGTTCATCGAACCACCTTCACAATTCTCTATTATTCCAATCTCGTATAGTGTGCGAAAAGAATGAACACCTGTATCTTTCTGTAAAAGCTCTAATTTCCCTTACTTTATGGTGGTGATCATTTCTCCCTATGTAGGTCAGTGTCAGCAAAATATTTTTACATTAGGAGGAGAAAGTTGGTGATTGGAATTTCGTGAGAAGATTCCATCACAACATAAAACGCCTTTCTTTTAATGATGTCCTGCCCAAATCCTGTATCATTTCAGTGACACTCTCTCCCATAGTTCACGGTAATACAAAATGTGCTGTCATTCTTTTAACTTTTTCGATGTACTCTGTCAATCTTATCTGGTAAGGATCCCACACCGTGCAGCAGTAGTCTAAAACAGGACAGACAAGCTTAGTGTAGGCAATCTCGTTAGTAGATCTGTTACATTTTCTAAGTGTCCTGCCAACAAAACACAGTCTTTGGTTAGCCTTCTCCACAACATTTTCTATGTGTGCCTTCCAATTTAAGTTGTTCATAATGGTAATTCCTAAATATTTAGTTGAATTTACGACCTTTAGATTTGACTGATTTATGGTGTAACTGAAGTTTATTGAGTTCCTTTTGCCACTCATGTGGATGAACTCTCACTTTTCGTTATTTAGAGTCAACTGCCAATTTTCACACCATTCAGATATCTTTTCTAAATCATTTTGCAATTTGTTTTGATCTTCTGATGACTTTATTAGTCGATAAACAACAGCATCATCTGCAAACCGACTTTCTGTTAATTACTACAAACTGTGACCTCTCTGACAGGAAATCACAAATCCAGTCACATAACTGAGATGATATTCCATAAGCTCGCAATTTTACTACAAGTTGCTTGTGTGGTACATTGTCAAAAGCCTACAGGAAATGTTCATAATGTTTGAACACAATATATGTTCCAGGATCCTGCTGCATATCAATGTTAATGATATGTGCCTGTAATTTAGGGGATTATTCCAACTACCTTTCTTGAATATTAGTGTGACCTGTGAAAATTTCCAGTCTTTGGATTTGGATCTTTCGTCAAGCAAACAGTTGTATATGATTGTTAAATATGAAGCTAATGCATCAGCACACTCTAAAAGGAACCTAATTGGTATACAGTCTGGACCAGAAGACTTGCTTTTATTAAGTGATTTAAGTTGTTTCACTGCTCCGAGGATATTTACTTCTGCGTTACTCATGTTGGCAGCTGTTCTTGATTCGAATTCTGGAATATTTACTTCATCTTCTCTTGTGAATGCATTTCGGAAGGCTGTGTTTAGTAACTCTGCTATGGAAGCACTATCTTCGATAGTATCTCCATTGCTATCGCGCAGAGAAGGCAGTGATTGTGTCTTGCTGCTAACATACTTCACATGGGACCAGAATCTCTTTGGATTTTCTGCCAGGTTTTGAGGCAAAGTTTCATTGTGAAAACTGTTATAAGCATCTTGCATTTGAGCTTCTGTAGATCGCCAATGTTGGGGATTTTGCGTCTGTTTAAATTAGGCATGTTTGTTTTGTTGTTTCTGCAACAGTGTTCCGACCCATTTTGTGTACCAAGGAGGATCAGCTCCATCGTTTGTTAATTTATTTGGTATAAATCTCTCAATTGCTGCTGATACTATTTCTTTGAATTCAAGCCACACCTGGTCTACACGTATATTGTTAATTTGGAATGAGTGGACATTGTCTCTCAGGAAGGTGTCAAGTGAATTTTTATCTGCTTTTTTAAAATAGGTTTATTTTTGGGGGATTTGGGGGTTACAATATTCAATCTTGCTATGACAACCCTATGTTCACTAATCCCTGTATCCGTTTTGGTGCTCATTATTAACCCACGATTATTTGTTGCTAAGAGGTCAAGTGTGTTTTCACAAACATTTACTATTCGTGTGGGCTCATGAACTAACTACTCAAAATAATTTTCAGAGAATGCATTTAGCACAATTTCGGATGATGTTTTGTGTGTACCTCTGGAATGAAACATGTATTTTCGCCAACATATCGAGGGTAAATTAAAGTCACCATCACCTATAATCGTATGAGTTGGGTACATGTTTGAAATCAAACTCAAGTTTTCCTTGAACCTTTCAGCAACTGTATCATGTGAATTGGGAGGTCAGTATAAGGATCCAATTATTATTTTATTCTGGTTGCCAAGAACGACCTCTGTCCGTACTAACTTACAGGAACTATCTACTTCAATTCTGCAACAAGATAAACTACTTCTAACAGCAACAAACATACCACCGCCAACTGTGTGTAGCCTATCCTTACGAAACACCTTTAGGTTCTCCGCAAAAATTTCGGCTGAGCTTATCTCTGACTTTAGCCAGCTTTCAGTGCCTATAATTACTTAAGCATCAGTGCTTTCTATTAGCACTTAGAGCTCTGGTACTTTCCCAGCACAGCTATGACTAGTTACAACTGTTATGCCAATGGTTCCTGTATCTATATTCTTCCTGTGTTCGGCCTGCACCCTTTGTGACTGAAGCCCATGTGTTTTCCCAAGACCCTCTAACCTAAAAAACTGCCCAGTCCATGTTAAACAGCCCCTGCTAGCCATCTAGCTGCCTCCTGCGTATAGTGGATACCTGACCTATTCAGCAAAACCTGAAACCCAACCACCCTTTGGCGCAAGTCGAGGAAGCCACAGCCTACACAGTCGCAGAACCGTCTGAGGCTCTGATTCAGACCCTCCACTTGGCTCTGTACCAGAGGTCCGCAATCGTTCCTGTTGACTATGCTGCAAATGGTCAGCTCTGCTTTCATCTTGCAAGCAAGTCTGGCAGCCTTTACCACTTCTGTTAGTCATTTGAAACCAGAGAAAATCTCTTCTGATCCGAAGTGACACACATCGTTGGTACCGATGTGAGCAACCACCTGCAGTTGGGTGCACCCTGTGCTCTTTATGGCATCTGGGAGGACCCGTTCCACATCTGGAATGACACCATCTGGTATGCACACAGAGTGCACATTGGTTTTATTTCCCTTCTTGGCAGCCATGTCCCTAAGGTTCCCCATGACACGCCTAACATTGGAGCTCCCAATTATCAATAATCTCACCCTCTGTGATTGTGTGGATCTTTCAGGCTGAGAGATTTCCTCTGAAACAGGTCAGGCAATAGCATCTGGCTCAGTGACAGTGTCAGCCACAGACAGCACATGGAACTTGTTTGTCAGACAAATCGGGGAGGCCTTATGTGCAGCCACCTGGGAAGTCTTTCACTGCCTGGTACGCCGCAGGGCGACCTTCCACTCGACCACAGGTAAAGGGTCAACCTCAGTGCGAGTAGTAACTGGGCTGGCCACCAGTAAGAACTGATTGGAGGAGTCAGATGTGCTGGACATCCGTTGGATCCCCACGGCCGGCCCACAACAGTTGTACCCATCCACTGCAGCCTCAAGCTGTGTAACCAAAGCCATCACAGCCTGAAGCAGAGAGAGAAATGTCATTAACTTGGCTCACATCAGCACTCAACAATCGCAGTCCCTGTCCATATTAAAGATCATGGAAAACTGAACCATGCAGATAAACAGACTATCGGCATGTGCTGTGCAACTCTACTGCAGACCCTGACGAAAACACAGGAATTGTGCCTAATAAATTAGATTTAATAAGTTACAGCTGCAAAATACTAACAGCTGCAAAATACTAATGTGAATTCTCTACAGACAAATGGAAAAACTGGTAGAAGCCGACCTCGGGGAAGATCAGTTTGGATTCCGTAGAAATGTTGCAACACGTGAGGCAATACTGACCTTACGATTTATCTTAGAAGAAAGATTAAGGAAAGGCAAACCTACATTTCTAGCATTTGTAGACTTAGAGAAAGCTTTTGACAATGTTGACTGGAATACTCTCTTTCAAATTCTAAAGGTGGCAGGCGTAAAATACAGGGCGCGAAAGGCTATTTACAATTTGTACAGAAACCAGATGGCAGTTAAAAGAGTCGAGGGGCATGAAAGGGAAGCAGTGGTTGGGAAGAGAGTGAGACAGGGTTGTAGCCTCTCCCCGATGTTATTCAATCTGTATATTGAGCAAGCAGTAAAGGAAACAAAAGAGAAATTCGGAATAGGTATTAAAATCCATGGAGAAGAAATATAAACTTTGTCGTTCGCCGATGACATTGTAATTCTGTCAGAGACAGCAAAGGACTTGGAAGAGCAGTTGAACGGAATGGACAGTGTCTTGAAATGAGAATATAAGATGAACATCAACAAAAGCAAAATGAGGATAATTGAATGTAGTCGAATTAAGTCAGGTGATACTGAGTGAATTAGATTAGGAAATGAGACACTTAAAGTAGTAAAGGAGTTCTGCTATTTGGGGAGCAAAATAACTGATGATGGTCAAAGTAGAGACGATATAAAATATAGACTGGCAATGGCAAGAAAAGCATTTCCGAATAACAGAAATTTGTTAACATCGAGTATAAATTTAAGTGTCAGGAAGTCATTTCTGAAAGTATTTGTATGGAGTGTAGCCATGTATGGAACTAAAACATGGATGATAAATAGTTTGGACAAGAAGAGAATAGAAGCTTTTGAAATGTGGTGCTACAGAAGAATGCTGAAGATTAGATGGGTAGATCACATAAGTAATGAGGAGGTATTGAAAAGAATTGGGGAGAAGAGGAGTTTGTGGCACAACTTGACAAGAAGAAGGGACCGGTTGGTAGGGCGTGTTCTGAGGCATCAATGGATCACAAATTTAGCATTGGAAGGCAGCGTGGAGGGTAAAAATCATAGAGGGAGACCAAGAGATGAATACACTAAGCAGATTCAGAAGGATGTAGGTTGCAGTAAGTACTGGGAGATGAAGAAGCTTCCACAGGATAGAGTAGCATGGAGAACTGCATCAAACCAGTCTCAGGTCTGAAGACCACAACAACAACAACAACAAATTAGATTAATATGCAGAGATTCAAAAACCTAACTACTGAAGCACTCAGGTGAAACTAAATAATTCGTCCCTGATTAGGAACTTGTAATATGCCAGAAAATTGCTTTACTTTCCGATGCAAATGTAAACGTGAGAACTGTGGCTATTAGATTTTACATAAACATGCAGAATCTCAAGAAACTAAACTATTAAAGCACACAGATGATATTATAAAATTCTCTCCTGGTTAGGAACTCGTAAAAGTCACAAAATCGGTTACATCCATGTTGCTGCTTGTGTCTCGGGCGGCTACTGCTGCCTAACTTTCATAAACAATTCTCTTTACATGCTTCCAGAAACCTATAAATGACTTGTATCACAGAGTTGCTGTTGTATTTGGTGTACAACATAGTAATTTCACCCTCTTAAAGTCTTTGACCAAAGTGTGTGAAACATGCTAGCTGAATGTATGTTTAAGGAGTTTTAGGTAGCAATAAATCATCATCAATACATTTACACTGTGTATGTCTTGTGATCTCACCTTGTGTGCATACATCTGATTCAGTAGGAAGTGTTTTCATCTGAATATATTTCACTCTAGAAAGAGGAAAAATTGTCTACCAGTTCAAAAATTATACTGCTGACCATATATTTCTACGGAATGTCCAGCTTCCAAGATGTGGTGGATTAGAGTCTGCAGCAGAAATGAGGAACCCTAAACATGATAATTCAATGGATAGTACTAAGACATGTGAGAACTACACCTGTTCTGTGAGTTCCAAGTTACAGCATAAATGTAAAATGTTCCGTGTGAAGTACCACCAAATTCATACATACAAACAAAGGTCGAAATCGCTATTGCTAATCAGATGTTCAGTTTTGGAAAATGTCTTATACTCATTCTGGAGACTGATTAACAACCCAAAGGGCAGTGTACACACCAATGCCGTACTTCTCTATTGATTTTACTTTAACATATGGATCCCGAGGACTGTTGGATGACGATAAATTATCATCAGCATATTCACACCTAGAAGACTGTACAATAAGAAAGCTGCTGCATATGTGGGATGTCCTATGTACAATTTGAAACACTTGTGGTTTTGGTGAGGTCTCATCTTAATTTGATTTATTTAATTTAATTGATATTGGCTCTGAGTTGTGTATAAGTAGCCCATCACTCTCATTATTGATTATTCTATTTGAATTATTTTAAGGTAGCTTCAATTTAATGAGATAAGTTGTAACATAGCTGCTGTATGCATGTGCTGTCAACTGCTTGCTTAGTCCGGCCCCGGTAGCTGAGTGGTCAGCGTGACGGAATGTCAAGCCTAAGGTCCCGGGTTCGATTCCCGGCTGGGTCGGAGATTTTCTCCGCTCAGGGACTGGGTGTTGTGTTGTCCTAATCATCATCATTTCATCCCCACCGACATGCAGGTCACCGAAGTGGCGTCAAATCAAAAGACCCGCACCAGGCGAACGGTCTACCCGACGGGGGGCCTTAGCCACACGACATTTCATTTTTCATTTCATTTCACTTGACAGCTTTGTTTGTGTGTTAAACTCATGTACCAGAGAGATGTAGTATCGGTAAGCATGTGAAATTGCGTGAACCATATCAAACTGTTACGATTATGATCATCACAGTTAGAGTTGTGGCATTCTTTGGCTTTGTAAGTTACAGGAGAAGCAGGTGGAACATTTAAAGCTGTTATAACACTAGCACCAGTATTCATCACAAATGTGTGTAGAACACTGTTTCCTAGTTGTTGTGGTTTTGGATCTGGATCTGGCTCCAGATCTGTAGCAGAAATGGGAGTGGTGGACATACCTTGAGGAACACCACTGTAATTAATTCCGTATCAGATGAAGGCTGATTGCTTACTCGACAGGTACTTTGCAATGGCGCCCTTTGTTTCCTGTTAGCTAAGTAAGTCTCGAACCATTTTGCAGCACTGCCAGTGACACCATAGTACACGGTGCCCATAAAGTCTCTTTACAACTTCAAAATTTTATTGCAACAGCAGCTGTTGAAATATTTTAACAAAATTTCTTTTATTGTAATCACTGTTTACTAAAGTTTTTATATATACTAAAATTTTGTGTTTCAGGTACTCTGTTGATGGAAGGAACTGAACCTCTACAAAATGGCAACTCTTCAAGGCAAGGCACAATGTGTGTCCTGGTTAACTGAGACTCAATGAAATTTCAGAACGAAGTATGGAAGAGATCCACCACTGCGCCCTTCAATCTGTGCATGGCACAAAAAATTTATAGAGACAGGCACAGTGTTAGATAAAGGGAGGAGCGGGTGACCAAGAACATCCGAGAAAAACATCGATCACGTTTTAAACACTTTCACTCGTTCACCTACGAAGTCTATCTGCACTGCTGCTAGACAGCTGCAACTACCACGTTCAACAATGCATAAGGTCCTCCACAAGAACTTATGGTTGTACACTTACAAAGAGCAACTGTTACAACACTTGAGCCAAATGAAAGCCAAAATGGACAGAGTTTTCACTCAACATGCTGGAACGCCTTTCAGAGGATGAAGCATTCCTCAAGCAAGTTAGTTTCAGTGATGAGGCAACTTTTCATGTTTCTGGGACATTAAACAGACACTATGTGAAAATCTGGGGATCTGAACACCCCTATGTGACTAGGGAGCTTCACTGGGATAGTCCAAAAGCGAATGTGTGGTGTGGAATCATGTGCAACCGAATAATTGGTCCATTTTTCTTCAATAAGTCAACAATTACTGCAGATATTTACCTTGACCTTCTGACCGAATATGAAGCACCACAACTGACTGATTTAAAACCAACTACCATTTTCCAGCAAGATGGTGCACCACCATATTGGGGACTGCATGTTTGTCAGTTCCTCAATGAAACATTTCCAGGCAAATGGATTGGGAGGGATGGGCCAATTCCTTGGCCACTGCACTCACCAGATATCACTCCCTTGGACTTTTTATTATGGGGGTATGCAAAAGATATCATGTATCAAACACGGATACGGGACATTGCTGACTTGAAGCACATGATTCGTAATGCCATTTCCACCATTCATGACACTATGCTACAGCAAACATGGCAAGAAATCGAGTACTGTCTTGATGTGCTTCGTGCAACTAAAGGTGCCCATATAGAGGGCTATTAAACACTGTGAATAAAACTTTTATAAACACTGATTACAATAAAAGGAATGTTGTTAAAATATTTCTACAACTGCCGTTGTAATAAAATTTTGAAGTTGTAAAGAAACTTAATGGGCACCCTATATTCTAATTTACTTAAGGGAATGCTATGATTCATACAGTAAAAGGCTTTTGACAGGTTGCAGAAAATGCCAGCTGACTCTGAATTTTTATCTAATGAATTAAGTACATTCTCACTGTATGTGTAAATAGCCTTCTCTGTATTGGAACCCATAAGGAACTCAGACTGTGATGGGGATATATTATTTACTGTCAGTATATTAAGAAGATGCTTGCACACATCCTTTTCAAATATTTTTGAAAAAGCTGGCAAAAGTGAAAGTGATCAATAGTTTGCCCGTATCTCTTTATCCCTCATCTTGTAAAGAAGCTTAACTTCAGTGTATTTTAGCCAGTCTCATAATTTTCAACTGATAAGAGACTGAGTACACAAATAACATAAGACAGCACTCAACTCAGATGAACACTCTTTGATTAACTTCATTGATATGTTATCATAACGACTAGAGTACTTTGATTTTAACGATTTTATTATAGCTGTTACTTCTTCAGGAGAAGTGAGTGTCATTTCCATTTTAGTGAAGTTATTTGCAATGACTGGCCTCAGATATTCCATTGCACTGTTTACTGAACCTGATAACCCCAAGTTGTCAGTAACATAAACAAAGTACTTGCTTAAGAGGTTAGCAACACTACATCCATATTCAGAAGCCTACTGTACTTCATTTCATTGGAGTCAGGCGTTTTAGTTTTTAATTGTAACTGAATACCTGTATGGTATGATAAAATGTGTATTGAACAACCCTATTTCATACTGATTTGTCTCAACATTAGTAATTACATTATGAAGGCAACCATTTGGCCTCTATAGTTATCATTAATATGGAACAGGGCATGTGATCTTAGCATACTGAGAAGGTTAAGTTGTTTAAGTGTCATTAGCCTTACATCAGTATTTACATCATCAAAAATTTAAGTCCTTTATTTAGGACATTTCTCAGGTGTGTAATCATTTTCTGTAAAGCTTCCACAAATACTTCAATGTCACAATCTGTTGTGCAGTATACAGACACAATTATGAGTTTGCAACTAACATGCGTTCATGTACTGTTCTGTTTATTTACATGTATATTCATTATTTCTTACAGGGAAAGGAGGAGGATGAATCTGATTACCAGGAAGTCATGATGCAGGTTTAGTTTACTTTACTTGTCCATAAGGTGACTCTGTTGTATCATACTTACATTGTCCCTTGAGAGAACGTGCTGTGAATCAACAACAGACTCATTCATTTCTCAGTGCTATACAGAGATGTACAGTACAATACGATGGAGCAGTACTGGTACAGTATATCCTGGTCACTGGATTGGAAAGGAAGGTACTGTTCTGTGGCCTGCAAGAGCACTTGACCTGAATCCCATTGATCATTTCCTATGGGGATATCTAAAGTCACTTACGTATGAGACCCCAGTCAATACAGAGATGGAATTAGTTTCCAGAATTGTAACTGCTTGTGATGTGATTCGATACACACCGGAGATACTTGTCAGTGTGTGTCACAATCTTGTCATGCTTGCATTGAGGTTCATGGCCATCAGTTTTAGCACATTTTCTAAGATACATTACAAATGGTACATTCATTGTGTCAATGATGGCTTCTGCAGTTAACAAATGTAAGTAAAAACGTACACAGTAATGTAATTTTGTTCCTATTACCTCCTTCAGCTGGCTCTTCTGACCCCAGGTTCCCTACCTCAAATTGTTCACTGGAGCATCTTCTATTTCCTGCTAAATTTTTGCATGCTCTTATGGGAACACGCTGTATAAAGACAAGTCATCATTTAACATTGCTCCCAAAAATCTGGAAATGTACTTGACCGATTTACTTTGAATATTTGCACAACACTCTAATAAACACTTAGATGGAAAGAGGTTACAAACTTTTTTAATACATGTCATCAGGGGAAACAATGTTAGTAGAAATCTCAAAATGTTCTTCACTGATTTCCTTCAGACTTTTACATAGTACTGTAATAAACATTTTCATGTATGTAGGCTAAATATTTTTAATATATATATGACATACAAATATAATAGGGAAACATTGTTACCAAAAATCTCATGAAGTTCTTTTGTTTAGTTTATTTCAAATTCTTACATGGTACCCTAGTAAACATTTAGACAGTCATAGGCCATATATTCTTTTAAAGATCAACATACTAGTTTTCTGTTAAAATGGACTGTGAGAAAGAAAATGTTTGCTGTGTTCTGCTGTGAAAATGTACAGTTTTGTTTTCTTTCTCACTGTTAGATGAATTGTTTCTTCCTTATACCGTGTTTCTCATTATATTCATTTTTAAACACAAATTGTATACACAGCAAAGTACTGTTTTGTTCCTTGCTGTCGGTTTTCACAGGAAACAAGAATGTTGTATTCATGGCTTCTAGGCTTATGAATAGAATACTACTATTCAATCTGAATTTTTAGTAACAAACAAAACTTGAGGTCAGAGAGAAATGGGGAGAGGAGATAGATATGGTGGGGTGGGGTCAGTAGGGAGAAGATGAACAGAGAGGAGGGGGCGGGGGAAGGAGATTAGGATCCATATCTAATTCCCATACGTGTTTAGGAATTATAAAACATTGCCAGATTCACTAGTACATAATTTAGTTTATTCCTAACAAAACCCTGAGATCATCAGTTTTATTTTTCAAGGGCTGATATTTATCTGTACAAATAATGAGTCATCCTCAAAGAGGAGTAGGTCTCGTTTGTTCTATAACAGAACATCAGTTTACTAACTTTGTTTGTACATTCTTCTTTCACTAGCAGATTACATGCTTACATCTGTGTCTAGCTTCTTGATCATACTGGACAGATATGGTAGTGACAAAGTGATTTCCCCAGTGCCTGCCATAAAAAAATCACTGCTGCTCCTTGGAACTTTACTTGTTCTAAAATACAAATATACAGTAGCTTATTTGCTTTGACACATGTACTGGGTACTTGTAATTTTTTCTTTCACTTTCACTGTTTGATTATTTTCACATACTGACTGACCACTTACTTTTAGTGCCTTATCTCAACTATTTTTACACACTGACTGGTCACTTGCTTTTAAAAGCTCTACGTGGTCTGGATATGTCAACTTTCCATTTATATGGATACATGGGAATGTTCAGTTTTCTTCTTGCAGTCCACTGGCATCCTGTTGCAATCTTTTGCACTTGAATACAAATCTCCATTTTGAACCAAGAGGGAGAAATCATTTCCACTTGTAGTACTGTGGCCGTGAACTGCTAAATTCATCCTAAACCTATTATTATTCACAAACACCATTTGGGAATACATGTATTGACTTTTTTTGTTTATTTTTTGTCTTTTTTTTGCATGTAGTCACCAACTGGTGACTTTTGCAAATGTCATAGCATTTTTATACAATTTTTGTACAAACAGTAGGAATTTGCAATTCACATGTACAAGAAGCCTTTTATGGGTGATGCACTTGGCAATATATGGTACAGTACTTCATAATGCAACTTACAGTTGTTACATAGTATGGGTATTTGAATTTACAGAATGTTGTTACAAAAATAATATATACTACAATCACCTCAGAATAGTACATCGTATAAATGAAGAGTTAGGCCTACATTTAAGAATAGCTGCATTTTAATATCAGTATTCATTCTATGAGTACAAACATTTGAGAGTTAAGAATTATTTTAATTCCCTTTTGAATACTTTACCTCTGTGGCATCTTATAGCACTTGGCAGTTTGTCAAACCATATCTGGCCATTAATCCAAGGACTATGATCTGTTGTCTTTAGTTTAGTTCTGTTTCTGAAGAAGCAATCTTTTTGTCTTGTGTTATGGGTATGCACATCAGAGCACTTAGTTTCATTATTTTTATGGTCCACAAAGAATGTTATTAATTTGTACAGATACAAGGAATATATTGTTAAGATATTTATGTTGTACAAAGGTTTCCCTACATGACTCTCTGTTTCCTAGTCGATGCATGGTCCTGATTGCTCTTTTCTGCAGTGTTAGGACTCTGTTCATGTGTCTATCAGCAGCACATCCCCATACCTCTATTCCATAGTTAATATATGAAAATATTGTCCCATAATAAGCAGTTTTAATGTTTGTTCAGAGGCAAATTTTGATAATTTGCTAATTAAGTGCAGTGAACTGCTGATTTTATTGCATACAAAATCGATATAGTCTACCCATCTAAGATTTTTGTCTAGGTATATCCCCAAAAATTTACATTTGTCATTGTCTACTTTTTTGATGCCATTTATATTATCAATACAGGTTTGGTATGAATTACCAAGTTTAAATGGTAATAGCTGGGATTTGCTAATATTGACTTTTAGACCTTGATCATGGAAGTAAGTAGTTATTCGACTTAAGCCATCACTTGCAGCTAATGTTAAGTCATTCATTTGTTTGCAAAAGAACAAAAGTGAGGTATCATCTGCATAACTTACTAACCAGGGGTACAGAGGTGCCCCTAAATCATTAATGTAGACCAGGAAAAGGAAAGGGCCCATTACTGAGCCCTGAGGTACACTTTGTTTTACTGTTTCATAGCTGGATTGGAAATGTTTAATCTGATCATTAATTTGATAACTCAGCTTTGTACACTGCTTATGATTGGTTAGATAAGTGATCAGTAGTTGTATGGATGTGGCATTTATATTGTAAGTTTCCAGTTTGCCTAGTAGTAGCTCATGGTTCACTGAATCAAATGCTTTAGTAAGGTCTAGAAATATCCCTGCTGTCTGCATTTCCTCATCCACGGCATCATACACCTTGTGGAGAAAGTCGGTAATTGCCGTAATGGTACTGTGATGCTTTCTGAAGCCATGCTGTGTTTCTGCTAGTAAATTATTCCTTGTGATATAATCAGTAAGATGTGTCAACAAAACAATTTCAAATATTTTACCAAAAGTTGGTATTAGTGATATGGGCCTGAAGTTTGATAGCTCTTCTATCGATCCTTTTTTATGCACAGGTTGAACTGCACTTTTCTTCAATATATTTGGAAATGTGTGCTCCCTGATACTACTGTTGATCATACAGGTAATTATTCCGACTAATTCCTTATTGCATTTTTTAATTATAACACTACTCAGTCCATCCCAGCCAGATGAGGTCTTATTCTTTAAGTTATTTATTATTTTTCCTATTTCCTCCATACTCAATTCCTTAAATTCAAAAGCAGTAGCCACCCTAGGGTAAGGCTTTACCATCCAAGACAGACCTGTGTTGTTAACTGGATTCACAGCTGAAGATATAAAATATTCATTAAATATATTGCAGATTTTATCTGGATCATTAATAAGGTTTCCTTCATGTTGGATTCTGACAATTTGAGCCTCTAACTTGGGGGTGGCTTTGCAATATCTATTTATTATATTCCATGAAGTCTTCCATATATTTGTTGACTGAGCTATTTCCTTACCTAGGATCTGTTTTCTTAAATTTGAGAGTTGTTGCTGAAATTGTTTTTTAACTTGATTGTACTTATCCTTAAATATTTGCAATTTAGTTGACTTACGTAGCACACTTAGATCCTCAATATTTTGCCTGAGTTTAATAATGTAAGCTGGAAGAGTCAGTCGTGTTTTTTACATTTTGTTTGTGAGTTACTATTTTCTTAATTTAAATGTAATAATCCGCACATCACTGAAGAGGCTTCAATCACATGTTCAGGTGTCAGCTTTACTCCTGATGAAATTGACAGCAAGTAAATGTTTATCAGTGGATGAAAATAAATAAACACCTTATCTCCACTGAGCATTTCAATTTTGTGGATAAATGATGTAGAAAGTATGTTTGATTCCACCATTACATGACATTTGGAGCAGAATTACTATACTGACAGGAGAATGTTTACAGGAATTGGCAATATTAACACTGCAGTAGGCATACCATGTAGAAATTTCTAGAACTGTGGTGAAATGGCCCCATCTCCATACCCAAGGTTGCTAACACACTTCTGTGTGGTCAATTTTTACTTGGATGTGAGTCATTCCGGCGATGGAAAATTTTGACTGCCAGTATTCGGCTGGAAAAGGAATGATAGGTGGTGGCATAAAGTTCCTGATCACATTTTGTGCCAGTGTCCTGGATTAAATTCCATACCTTCTCACAGTGTCTATCGATGTGACGGCACGTGACACTGTCTGTTCATCAGATGGGGGTTTAAGCTCAGCAGCTCTCTCAGTGCAATTTTGGAGGAGTTGGCTCTGTGCCCGCATCAGGTTTCACCCTCTTGCTTCCCTTTGTCCATAAAAACACAAACTCAGCAGTACACTGTACATGTACTCATCAAAGTCATTCACACAACACAGATACATACTTGACACTTTGTTATAGGTCAAAGGAAGACAAAAGCAGACCATGACCAGTGCAACCTCACCAAGTGAAGCAATGTAGGATTGCTGCATCTGCTCCCCTGTGCTCAGTTCCTGAGTATGGGACTACTTTCACTTTGATGGCAAAATGGAATGAAGCAACAAACACAAGATCATCATGTTGAATGTATACATTGCTCTTTCTACAGCAGTTCAGAGAGCTAATCTTACCTGCAAGATGTTTTACCCAAACTTATTTACCTGGCAGTGCTTCACAATTGCTAAATATGTACAGGGACTCTATCACCCCCTGCCCCTCTGTCATCCACCAATGTATGTTAGTAGTGGCATAGACTTGCATTACTGTGAGTGATAACTGTATAGAAAATTTACTGGAAACAGTGGCATTGTAATGCCCATGTAAAAACTTATAATTGTACCTATATAACTGCACAACAGATAGTGATATTTAAGTATCTGTGCAGGTTTTACAGAAAGTGATTGTACACTTTGAGAAATGGCATAAATATAGGATTTTAATTTTTGGTGACTCAAGTATTGATATAAGACTAAGGATACAAACAAATTAACCTACACAGTATGCTACAAGCATGTGACCTGTTCTGTATTAATGATCACTTAACAAGACAAACTACTTGCCTTGACAATGTATTTACTAATGTTGAGACAAATCAGTTATCAAGTGGTGTTGTTCAATACACATTTTATCATCAGGTTACCTTCCATTCAGAAAGTGGGTTCACTCAGTGACTGTTATGTGGTTTATAAATTATACAGTGCAGCAATGAGTCATCCTAATTTTTGCAGGTTTTATTATGCAAAACCAGATTTTGGCTAGTGCCTAGCCATTATCAATGAACTATTTTCTAATCTCGATGCATGTTAGTTCCCTGTTGTTTGGGCATCAGTCACAGTTCATTGAATACTACCAATTCAAAGAACTGTGACTGACGCCCAAACAATGGGGAACTACCATGCACTGAGATCAGAAATTAGTGCATTAATAATGGCTAGGCACTAGCCAAAATCTGATTTTGCATAATAAAAGCTGCAAAAAAAAAAGGACAACTGATTGCTGTGCTCTATAATTTATAAATCACATTTTATCAGTCCATAAAGGTGTTTCGTTAAATTAAATACTAAAAATCTGATTACAGTGAAATTAAGTGTAGAACATGGCTAAAGATGACAAACTTTAATGACATTCAGCTTGAAAGTAGGCCTACTCACATTGAAAATGCATTTACATTAATTGTCAGTGCACTGTCAGATACGTTTAAAACTAATTGCCCTAAAGTAGTGAGAAAAAATAAGGGAACTGCCAGGATACATGGTCTCACATCTGTGCATTGCCGGTTCACACACTATCTACAAGAGCTTTTAAGTCTGTTAATAATTTCCTATGGTAAATCAAGGGGTAGTGAAGAAGAAAGAGCAAACCACATATGATTAAAGAAGAAATATAAGGCAGAAATCAGTCAGATTAAGCAAGTGCAACGTTAATGACGTTTATATTAATAAGTTGCAAAATAAATGTAAAGTAGCCTGGACTGTTGTCAGGACTCATCTGGGAAGAAGTAAAGATATTAGCAAAAATAATTCCTGTGATGCTGGTATCACACCAGATGATTTCAACACACACTTTGTTCATGCTGGCAGTATGAATAACACTGCTGCAGTTGAACACAATCGTAAATATCACAACATCCATGACTCAAAACATGAAAACTCTTTTCCTCCAAAACTTTGAAGATCTAGTTCCTGTCTCTAAATGATAAGAGGTAAAAGTAGCCAATAATAAAAGTGCAATAGCAATACTAACTTACTCAAAATCAGAAGACATTTATTGTCTATTTTTGAGAGAAAAAAACTGAGGATATAATAGCACATCCATTATGTCTTCTTATAAACTGAATGTTTGTTAGTGGTTGTTTCCCTGCATCCTTAAAAAATAACAGCCTTTACTTCTCTGCCCAAAAATGTAATGTGTTTTGTTCTAATAATTATCACCCAGCCTGTGTTGTCTCCATCCTTTTTTTCTTACTGCGTTACTGTGTGTGTAAGCGTACTAATTACCAGATTTGCAGAAAACTATGACTTTTTAAACCTTGTGTGTGTGAAACATAGTAAGAAGGTGAAATGTGATGTCAAGTTATGTCTGTGGTTACAACAATGGATCTATTGCTAATGTTTAAGTACATTAGAAGAGAGAAATGTAATTTGTGATTGTGGAAATGTGCACTGCGATTTTCATGATATTCTATGTTTACAAAAGGAATACCAAGAGGACTGTGTGACTGCCGTATTAAAATATGATCTTATGTTAGCTAAACTGTATGTATAGAAACCTGAAAAAGTCATCGAAGACTATTCAGTGTGTAGTGAAACTGTCATAACCGAACAAAATGATAACTTCATTAGGCCTAAACAGTTCCATCATGCTAATAGTAAAGAGAACACCACTAGTCTCCCAGTAGCAAATAATTTTGGACTTTTAACGTGTGGTGAGTCAAAAAATGTGAAAATACTAGAACAAATGAAGTACTCCCACAAATGTATCGGCTAAAAATCACTCACTTACGAAACGCTGTCATAACAAGCAAGGAAATAATAGATAATGCTGGGAACACGCAAACATAACAATTATCAGTAAGAACAAAGAAGATATTTACATACTTTCAGGCAATCATGGAAAAGGTTTAGCTGACACCATGTCTAACATACAAGCTACACTCAAAGTTGGTGGAGTAATGAAACCAGGTATCCCTTACGGGTAGTTCTGTGAAAATTTTCTGACTCCTGGAATCAACTGTGTAATAATAGGAGGTGCTAATGATGTTAATAGAAATGAAGATACACTTATCATAAGAGCGCTAAGAAGTACATTACAGATAATTACAAACGTTAACTTCTTCCTTGGTAGTACTGTGGAACCTTGAGTAGCGAGCATAATTTGTTCCAGGGCAGTATATGTACTTTATTATCCACTAAACATAACTAATTCTTTTTTACTAGGAAGCTATCTATAGTCATTCGTTTCTGCTAATGCTTCAACACTTGGAGAAATTGCGATACAGCATTATCGTCAAATAAATTTCTAGTGCACGTAGCCACTACTTTAATAGTGTGTTGATTTTCAGTGTACAATGCAACCGATTCCCATGCTTTCAGCATTTCCCTTATTGCATCAGAAGACTGCTTCTTTGCTGTTACTGCCTCCTCCTCCTCCTCCTCCTCCTCCTCCTCCTCCTCTGAAGAACTCCTCTCCACAACATCCTGCTGTGAAACATGCTGCAACTCCATAAGCTCTTCAGTAGTCATTTCTTGGCTGTGATTTTCACAAGCTCATCAGTATCATTACTATCCACTTCTAGTACAATGCTTTTGGCCAAAGCCACAATCTCGTTGAATGCAGGATTCACAGGTACTGCCTCAAATGCCTGTCACATTCAACAATACACTCCAGCCAAAGCTTCTTCCAAGCAGAAGTGAGAGTTTGCTTGGTAACCCCTTCCCACAACTTTTAGATCATCTTGACACAGGCAATGATGTTGAAGTGATATTACCAAAACTCACTGGAGTGAGATTGATAGCTTCAGTCAGCCCAAAGCAATTTCCAAGAGTGCTTTGGTGCAGAGCTCCTTAAAGTTGGAAATAATCTGCAGGTCCATAGACTGGAGTAACAGAGTGGTGTTGGGAGGCAGAAATTGGATCTTGATGAATTCAAATTCTTCAAGGAGTTGGACTCGTAGGCCTTGAGAATGGGCACGAGCATTGTCCATAACATGCAAGAATTGGGAATGGCAGATTCATCTCAAGCAAATATGTTTTCACCGAAGGACCAGATACTTCATTGATCCAATCACAAAAAAGATCACATGACACCCAAAACTTGTAGTTGTTTGATCTCCACATCACATTTAACCTCTTCTGGATTTTGCTCTTCTTGAAGGCTCATGGAGTTTCTGAATGGTAAACAAGCAGTGGTTTACATTTCAAATCGCCTCTTTCATTGGTACAGAATAGCAGAGAGAGCAAAAACCCATACTGCAATATGTAGTACTCCCGGCAGTGGCATATGAACAATGAGGCTAGAACAATGCAAGTGAATGGAAAAAAAGAGAAAAATAATGGTCATGTCAGTGTACTGAACACCATAGTGACGAATTTTTTTTATTAATAAGATTGAGGCACTGCTGAGCATCTCACATGATGAGAAATCATCAAGATTTATATGTGGGGACTTTAATGACAATGTGCCAATGGCCTTATCACAGTGGTAACATCGGTTCCCGTCAGATCATCGAAGTCAAGTGCTGTCGGGCTGGGCCAGCATTTGGATCGGTGACCATCCGGTCTGCCGAGCACTGTTGGCAAGTGGGGGTGCACTCAGCCCTTGTGAGGCAAACTGAGGAGCTATTTGATTGACAAGTAGCAGCTCCAGTCTCAGAAACTGACCTATGGCCAGGAGAGCGGTGTGCTGCCCACATGCCCCTTCATATCCCTGTCCAGTGACGCCTACGAGCTGAGAATTACACGGCGGCCAGTCAGTACTGTTGGGCCTTCATAGCCTGTTCAGGAGGGTCCTTTTTTTTTTGGTCAATGTGTTGGTAAAAAGTCCAATTAAAATTCAATCCCACAATACACAATGTTTTACACAGTTTGAATTTGTATTCAAATTTAAATAACCTTAAAAGGCTAACAAATGCTTCAAAATGTCTCATAGCAAATTTATTTTGAAATATAGAAACCTCAGATAGAGAAGTTTTGAATATTGACCTAGGCATATCTGATCACAATGCACTCATTAAAGTTTTCACAGTTCAGATAAATACAAAAACAGTACATCATATGTACAAACCAATTTTCTCCACTGAAAACTGTAGCCAGTTTGCTATCACACTGTCTAACCAATCCTGAGGTGCAGTATTGCTTCATACAATGTTTTCCCTTATCTTTTCATGACAGATTTTGAAATGTTCTTTCCAAAAAGATTAGTCAAAATCAACTCACATAGGCATAGACACAGAAATTCATGGATCACATCTGATATAAAAAATTCTTCCAAGACTCTGAAATGAAAGGCTGTACTGATTCTAATTAAAAAAAGTAACAAACTACAAAAAGTGTATAGAAGGATAATTAATCTAGCAAAAATACTAAATAATGCTAGATTAATAAGGAAGTCGGCCAATAAATCAAGAACTCCATGAGAAATTGTTCAAAGAGAAATGAAAGAGACAGTAAGCTACAGGATATTGTACTTAAATCTAAAGATAACATAACAATAAAGATGGAAGCCTTGTCTGTCTTTATTTATTTACATCCCAAGATCTTTTATGTACATATATTTTACCCTAGATGTTGGACAAAATTTCATTAATTTCAATACTGTTATATTGAGTATTATTTGGTAGGGTCATTTTTATGATGTTTGTCTGAGCATAATTTGCAACAGAAAATTCTTTACTTAGGCATTTTACGTAATTTTCTTTAGTTAAGTGGGATATCTTTCACATATAATGCAATTTGGCACTTTTGCACTCTCATTTTTACAATACTTGTATGTACATATTTTTCAGGAGAGAGCTTCCTGGCATCAGATGTACAGTATATTTACAAATTCAGTTTTTAAGATACTGTGATACTGAGTAAAAATAGTTTTCCATAAGATATAAAGTTACACTAATAATTACTTTCCAAGTGTACCTGAGAAACTAAGCAAGAACTTTATCAAACAAGAGAAAATAACAACAATGAAGTAGTCAGCAGTTTGAGAGTAAGTCCCACAGATGAACATGAAATGTTGAAAGCAAGTAATAGTCTGAAATCAAAAATGTCTGCAGGAATGGATGAAGTGCCAGTGTCACAAAAAAAAAGTTGCCTCACAGAGTTTAAAACCACTGATAGATATTGCCAGTTTCTCATTCAGTGAAGGTGTGTTCCCCTAGAGGCTGAAAATCTTTCAGGTTAGACGAC
Source organism: Schistocerca piceifrons (assembly GCF_021461385.2). Classification (NCBI taxonomy): domain Eukaryota; kingdom Metazoa; phylum Arthropoda; class Insecta; order Orthoptera; family Acrididae; genus Schistocerca; species Schistocerca piceifrons. The sequence continues at coordinate 292,324,445 of NC_060149.1, read as the reverse complement.
TATTCAAACATGGAGATGCATGTAAGGTTAAGGTAGGAAACTACAGACCTATGTCCTTCCTTCAATCTTTTTCAAAAATATTTGAAAAACTGATAAAAATCCAACTCATAAGATACCTTGACACCTTCAGTATTCTGAATTATTGCCAGCATATCTTTCAAACAGGTTACAACACAGAAACAGCTATGCAAGCCTATACAGAAGAGTATGTTATGAATTAACACAATAGCAAAAGTGTGGTGAGAATCAACCTAGAGCTTTCCAAGGCCTTTGATACAGTAAACCATCAAATTATACTTGACAAATTGGAGGCAATAGGCATTGGAGGAATTGGGAGGAAATTGTTTGAATCCTGTCTCCAAGATAGAACTTAAGTTGTGGAACTCACCTTAAAATAAGTAAAAATAAAGCATCACATGCTAAGAAAGTGGAAGCAGGTGTCCTGCAGGTTAGAGTTCTTGGCCCACTATTTTTCTTGATCTATATAATGACATTAAAATCCCAAACAGTTCATCCAAAATTATGTTATTTGGAGATGACACAAACAAAATTATAAGTGATGACAGAAAATATTTATTCACTACAGCTGAAAAAGTTCTGAATCATGTGCAACAGTGGTTTAATGCTAATAAGTTAGCACTTAATTTAAACAAAACAAATTGCATGCCAGTATAGTAAAGTAAATGAAAAGGATGACCATTTATTATTGGGTGACCAGGAACACAGAAAGTACAGTTTACAAAAATTTTGGGCATGTATACTGATCATGACTTGAGCTGGAAAGAGCATGTCATATGCATATCCTCAAAACTCAGTTCTGCTCGTTTTGCACTAAGAATAATTCCTCTTGTAGCACATATTTTGCAAGATAGTGCATTTTTCTTATATCTGCTCTATTGTATCTTACGGAATAATGTTCTGGGGTGTAAAAAAATCTCATTTGAGAAGCATTTTTAAATTACAGAAAAGAGCCATTAGAATTATTACACACAGCTCTCCACAAACACACTGCGGGCCCTCATTCATGCAGTTAAAAACACATACAGCACCATATTTGTATGTATTCAAAAGAGTACTATGCACAAGAACACACTTGAGTAGTTTACATATAAATTCAGATTTCCAAAATGATGATATATGTGCCAGTAAAAATCTGCAGTAGAAACAGCAAGAAAAACAAAAAACTGAAAAACATTTGAGTTTTTATGGAATAAAGCTGTATAATGCTCTGCCAATTTGCATCAAGGGAATCGTAGAGGAGGGACAATTTAAGTCTGAAATTAGAAAGTTAACTGTTAAATAAATGTCTTTATAACATGGAGGGATATTTTGTATCCCTAAATCACCAACAAACACTTGTATTTTCTTCATTATCAGTACAATCATGCTGTTCTCGTTGTAAATTTTATATTTCGTTTGTTTACTCTTTTGACTGTAAATGATATGATAAATGTGTGTTCTTGAAGTGTACTATATGTATGTCGAATCCTTATTTACTTGTTCAGAGAGGATGTTTAACTCCACTGCATTAGTTCATTGTGTCATTTTTAAAACATTGTAAAATAATAATTTTATATTTTGTTGTATTAATTTGAAGAATTGTGACAGTTCCCATATCACACAAGTGATGCAAAGTATGCTAATAAACTAAACTGAAAACTAAAAAAATTACATAAAGCTCCAAATCGGTCAAAGCTGTCAGTAAAAAATATTCTAAGTGACTCACAATATGGCTCCAAGTCCAGCCTGTCAACAGTAGAAGCAGTTGACAGTATTGTTTCATTTACACTACCGTCATTAGAATCTAGAGAATTTTTTAATGCTATGCTTGTGGATCTCAGTAAGGCATTTGACTCTATCAGTCATAGAATTCCATTAGAAACACTACTGTTACATTTTTAGAGGCTCAGAACTCCCTGATCAGATCCTTCCTGTGTGACAGTAAACAAATTGTGCAGTTCAATAATTTGAAGTTAAATGTCTTGAATATAAAGCAGGGAGTGCCACAAGGTACTGTGTTTGGACATTTACTCTTCATAATACATGTAAATCACTTGCCTTGTATTATGTTGTGTAAATCCATACCCTAGCACTTTTGTTACAGCTCGAAAAGACTTGGAAGCCAAAAAGATCAGATTGATATCAGTCGCTAGATTTAAGAAAGCTCAGGATAATTACAGACACATGGGGGTTAAAATATTTAACTTGTTGCAGGCACATACTGTGTCACTGAGAATGTTTAGAAACACCACACTGAAATGGCTTAGAGAAAAAGCATTTTGTACAATCAAAGGGCTCAAAATATGCCCTAAAGATGATCTTAAGTACTAATTATAATTTCACTTACAATAAAGGAGATATAATTTCACTTAGACTAAACTTATGTATTATGTTGAGTATATCATGCATAGTATGATGGACAATTTCGTATCTTGACAGACAATAAGGATCTAAAATATCTGTTACACCACATATGTTATTTATGTAGGTGTGTGTGTGTGTGTGTGTGTGTGTGTGTGTGTGTGTGTGTACACAAAAGACATTTTTTTTACTGCTTAAAAATGCATAATAAATAAAAAAGTATTAGTTAGTAATTTACATACCCTGTAGATAATTTAAAATCTTGTATCAGAATGGCATGAAATGAGTGAGTTTATGGGATACTTATACATGATTATTGTTAACATTAATCAACACATTGTTTTTTAGTCCTACTCGTGCAACTACACTTTGAAAGAAGGCTTTTTTCAGGCTGTCAGTTTTTACATCTACATGTACATGATTACTCATCAATTCAAAATCAAGTGCCTAACACTTAACACACCTATACCAGTGGTCATATAATGTCCAGAGAGGTAGATTTTGTCAGCTGGGCTTGATGACTGTGACTCATGAATGGAGATAATTAGTACATTAATTTTACTATTTAGTGCTCGAATATTTTGATGCCGTAAAGATAGCTGATATTCCCACTGACTGAGTTGAAATTGGGTGGTAATAAAATTTCTGCTGACTGCTAAAAGTTTTGAAACAACAGCTGTTTGTGCTGATGCAATATGCCAGAATTACACTGATCAGCCGGAACATTATGACCATTGACCTACCATCGACATGAACCCATCCAGGTGAAGGCAGCATCACCTGATGAATGAATGCTAGTCAGAAATATGCACGGTGCATGTAGTATCCGTGATTGTGCTGTCTATGTGTAGAATGGGGAAGGTGTGCAATCTTCCTGAGATTGTCCGAGGGCAGATTGTTTTGGGCCAGAGGCTTGGCATGAGCATTTCAAAAACTGAAGGACTTGTCAGGTGTTTGAGGAGTGCTGTGGTGACTGTCTTCAATGTGTGGTGAAACCACATCCAGACTTGTGGGTTTGGGTAACTACTCCTCATTACAGATGTCAGAAGTCATAGGCTGGGGAGACTGGTCAAACAGGACAGGCAGTGAATTGTGGCAGTATTAACATCATACTTTAATGCTGTGCAGAGTACAAGTGTGTTTGAACACACAGTGCACCAAACACTCCTAATGATGGGCCTCTGCAGCCAATGACCCATGCATGTGCCATTGTTAATCACAACATTCGTAACTATGACTGCAATGGGCACATGACCATTGGTACTAAACATTGGAATAGTGACAGATTGTTGCATGGTCAGATGAATCCCAATACCTACTTCATCATGCTGATGGGAGGGTGTGAATTTGTAAACTTTTAGGGGAATAGCTCCTTGACACCTATACTATGGGACAGAGACAATCTGACGGCAGCTCCATTGTGCTCTGGGGAACAATCATGTGGGCATCCATGGGTCTAGCGGAGCTTGTACAAGGCACCATGATGCCCAAGAAGTATCACACACTGGTTGCAGCCCATGTAGACCCCTTCATGACAGCCATGTTTCCCAACAGTAGTGGCATTTTTCGACACAATAACGTGCCATTTCACAAGGCCAGGAATGTGATGTAGTGGTTCAAGGAACACAGGGACGAGTTCCAGTTAATGTGCTGCCTCCCAGCTCACCAGATCTGGACCCAGTCAAACACATCTGGGATGTGATTGAACGTAGCATCAGAGCTCATTGCCCCCCCCCCCCCCCCCTTCCAGGAATTTGTAGGATTTAGGTGACTTGTGCCTGCAGATGTGGTGCCAGCTCCTTCCAGCGATCTATGAAGCCCTCACTGCTTCCATACTATGACATGTTGCTGCTGTTATACATACCAAAAGTGGACGTACCAGATTTTTGTTAGGTGGTCATAATGTTCTGACTGATCAGTGTATGTTGTTTGGTTTCTTTCTCAATCTGAAGCTTTGTTTCAATCTTAACCTCTCTTAAAATTTGGTTTCTTGCTGTCCTCCCTACCCTTAAAATGCTGCTTTTTTTTTTTTTTTTTTACCCTGTAGCCACTGACATTTTATCACTCATTTAGTATACCAAGAAGAATTAATGAAAAGGGTAGACAGTTAGGTGTACATATTGATGGAAACATAAAGTGGGAAAACCACATAGTACACCAGCTGAAATGTTTAGTTAAGCTACCTTTGCCATAAAAATAATTGCAAAATTTGGTGATACACGAGTTATTAAGTTAACATATTTTTATTCAATGGTGTCTTATGGGGTAATATTCTGGGGTAGCCCCTCACTTAGGCAAAAAGTGTTCATTGCACACAAGACATTAATTAGAATTATGTATAGGGTTTACAAACATACATCTTCCAGGTGTCTGTTCCAGCAGCTAGGAATATTACCCACAGCCTCCCAGCATATTTATTCACCTACAAAATTTTTTATCAACGGTCCATCTGTGTTTGAGAGTAACAAGATATCCACAAGTGCAACCTTAAAAGGAAAATGATCTGCATTACCCTTTAAGGAATATAACTGTGGTGAAGAAGGAGGTGAAATATGCAGCTTAAAAAATCCTCAGCAATCTACCAATAGCAATAAAATGTATGGTGTAGGAGATTTTTTTTCATGCAAATGCAGATTAAAGATGTTTCTCATATTTCTTGAATAGAAATAATCAGTCATTTATACAGAAAAAACATGTCAATTGCCAGCATACAGTGACATCTATAATTTTTCATGTTTTTCTAAATGTGTGAGTAGCAGGGCAGTGATGATTCAGGCAAGAAAATTGAGGACATTGTGGGAGTAGTTGATTCCATTTCAAATATGTAAATTTTTTGTAAGTGATTAACATTTTATATACATATTAAATACATTCTACATAGGGCAAAATACCTTGTCAACACAACTAAATGTGATATATATACCACAGGAGAAATTTTATTTTAATATTTGCATTCAACCTTGGTAGGCTCTGTCTATCAAGGTCACCAAATCAGCTGCTTTTGGAAAGCTGTGGCTCTTGTGGTCCTGCATCACATCACAAATTTGACCAGCACAGTTCAACTCCCTAACCTGAAAGGAATTAGAAAACCCAGGAGCTCCTCTAACCAGAAGGTATCTACAGTTTACCTACATGCTAGACTGTGCGAATACCACTTCGTTTCCTGAAGAATCTGGAACAGGCATGCATAATTTCACATGTGATGTGTCATGTAGTAAATTTTGTCACTGAGTTACAGTTCTGATGGGTCGCTCACTGCTGTAGACCGATTGTCTTGTGTGTAAGCAGGCTTGAAATGCTCATCAGATACAGTATCCCATTTACCACGCTTATCAATCACAAATGTTTTATCACTGTGGTCTATTACCTTAAAGGAGCCAGTATATTGTGATATTGTGGAGAGAGTAGTGATTTAACAGTGTCATCTCTCAGTCACACAAAATCATACCTGACTAAACCTCAATGGAAGAAAATGTGTCTGTCACAATGTCAGCCTGGATTCTTTGACAAGAGCTGTTGCATGTGCTAGAGCAGTTTATGCAAGAATGCATTGGACTGCCCAATCAATAGCTCATGGTCAGGTGTGGAGGAGAAAATTCACTTAGGACTAATAACTGCTCGCCATAGATTTGCTGAACAGCCAAGCAACTGAATTCCCCTTTCAAGAAAATATGTAGCCCTAATAGTACTAAAGGCAGTACCTCCAATGAGACTTCCATACAGCAAGCCAATACCACCTCCAATGTGCAGTACATACGCTCTGCTATCCTGTTACTGGCAGGATGACAGCTTGTGGTTTGAATATATTTGCAACTGCACATTCTCAGAGCTCTCTGAACAGTAGGCTCTCAAATTGCTACTCCTGTCTGTGGTAATGGCCTGGGTGAAAGAGACTGACACCTTTTGTACCTCTCTGCCATAGTCAGCAAAATTGAAATCCATTGGTCTGGGTGGTGCGACCTTACCCATATCGTCGTGTTCTGTGACCTTCTATAAACTATTCTGCACGCACCCATTGCACTGCCTAAACACTTGGTCCTATATAAGCAGCAATTTCCCAGATGGATGCATCACATTCTCTCATGCCAATAATGCGCCCTCGCCCTCTTTCAAACACACTGATTTGATGGTACAGTTCGTGCATACATCTGTGAGGCATCCTGCACATCTGCTCAAGTCACATTGATCCATTACCTTTGGTTTATAATTACAAAGAGATGCGCAAGCACATTCTACCAGTGGATGGTGTTGCGCCATGATATCGGTGTTGGCATTGAACCCACGGACCAATGTGTTTCAAATGGTAATCATTTCTGCAGAACATACTAATGTACAGGTCTTGTGAATATGTATGTCCTACCTCGTTCAAGGTGTACTGTTTTTTTCTGACCATGAATATACCTCAGCAAAATGTAACAAGTGTCACCTATAATAGTTCAAAATTCCAAGAAATCATCTATGGCCTTTAAATGTTGGAGTCAAGAGGCATCTGCACATTATTGTTGACCTTCTCAGGAAGAGGTGAAATGCCCATGAGAAAGGCTGCACAGTCTAGAAACTGTACCTCCTCCCAAGCAAAGAGGATTGTCAGTGCAGTTTTATGCTCATCGTTTTCAGGCATGGGGATTTGTGAGAAAGCCCTTGCACAATCTGTTATGCTAAAAAAACACAAGTGTCCGCCACACTGTTGTTACATTTGGCAACATGGGCACCAGGTATCTGCCTGGAATGGTGCAAGCATTTAAGCCCCTATAATTGCCACACATTCTTCATGAGCTATCCTTATTCTGTACCATCTGTGAGATTGTGTCACATATCCATTATAAATCACCTTCTCGAACTCAAATTGTGCAGCATGTAACTTATTGGGATTAACCACCGAGGTCTGGCAGTGTCCAGTTGCCCTGGTGCTGTTAAGATATGGTGATGAGTTGTATGGCTTCTTTTGCTCTTCGCTAATAACTGGGTCCATTAGCACTGGGAAATCTTGCAGCAGCTGTTGGCTAAGGTCATCGACCACATTTGCCATGATGTTGGGGGTAGTAGTATGGGTAGCCACATGGTTCCGGTCTCCTGAAGTAGCAGTGAAGTGTAAGTGTCGTAACAGCTCGAGTGTTATGTTCAACTCGTTATGCTTAGACACTTCCCTCTTCAGTTCAGAACTGCTATCTTGTAATATGTTATGATGAATTACTCCTCAGCACATAATACATTAACTTCACATATCTTTGCATTAAGTACCTTCCAGGTCTCTCAGCTCTGAAGCTTCCATGAGTTCACACAATGTAGAATGTGCAATCTTCTCACATAAAGCTGATGTGTGTTTTGTACATTTAGGCAATTGCAACACCGAGTATTCTACACCCGGCATGGAAGACACAGACAGCGCAAAAGTTTTCACAAGATGCTCATCAGCACTATCGTGCAATGCATGGCCTAATGTGGTAGAGAAGAGAGGAGAGGAGAGAGACACATTTTGATCAAGCAACCATTTAATAGGCCCAGCATCAAAGAAATTTAAACTAGAACAGTGTATTAATCCCTGATTTATCCAGTGTTAAAGGTTATAAGTGTTGAGCTTGTAACTATAAAATCAGTAGATGGGGAATTTTATTTGTAAAATGTCAAATGTCTGCTTGTGTCTGTGTATGTGCAGTTGGATATGGGTGTGTGTGCGAGTGTGTACCTGTCCTTTTTTCCTCCTAAGGTAAGTCTTTCCACTCCCGGGATTGGAATGACTCCTTACCCTCTCCCTTAAAACCCACATCCTTTTGTCTTTCCCTCTCCTTCCCTCTTTCCTGATGAGGCAACAGTTTGTTGTGAAAGCTTGAATTTCATGTGTATGTTTGTGTGTCTATCGACCTGCCAGCGCTTTCGTTTGGTAAGTCACATCATCTTTGTTTTTAGATATATTTTTCCCACGTGGAATGTTTCCCTCTACAAAAATTGTCCTTTTTTTGCAACCATATGAAAGTCCTATCAATAAAATGTTGTTTGGTCTATGCTCTGTAGTGAGAAGGTGAACCACAGAGTTATCCAGCCATAATTTATTGTTTAAAATACCCTTGAGGTACCACAAAGTTGACTGGGTGTTCTTCTGACAGGTATTCTTACTTTTCCATCTACATGTCTAATGCACACTTTTTTTTCTAGTCTCTGAGAAATGAATGAATGAATTGAATTGCTAATCCCATACTACCATAGTACTCAAAGCTTATTTATAAGTGTTCTGTGGTTTACCATGTCAACAGTTTTAGATAAATCTAAAAATACACCTGCTGTTTGTTGTTTTTCATCAATGGCTATTAAAACAGTGGTTATATGTTCGTCGATTACCATCTTACTTGATTTCTTACTTTGCAAACCATACTGAGGACTGGCTAATAATCCATTTTTGTTTATAAACTGTATTAACTTAATGTACATTATTTTCCTAATACTTTTGAAAAATAGGCTGTTAATGTAATGGGGCGACAGTTTATCACTTTATGTTTGCCAGTAACTTTGAGAATTGGAATCACTTTGGATGTTGTTAGCTGATCAGGAAAGATGCCTGTCTGTAATGAGGAGTTGCATAAGAAGTGACGGGGTCAGTAATATTTGGCAGGAAGAACCGCAAGTTTCTGCTGGGTATGCCATCAACTCCTGCTAGCTTGACTGTATCTTCCCTGCTTACATGATCCACAAACACTGATAATTTACAGCTGTTGATCTTGTTTTCTGTTGGCCACTCGATAACCACACAGTATGTGTTAGTAACTACCTGAGCACGATGGAATACTGACGAGTGCAATTAGCATATTCAACAAAATGGTGAAATATATTAACATAAGCTACTTTGACATTAAAGTGTGTGGTTGAATTGCTAGTAAGTAAGGCAGAAGACTTCACTATATTCGATACAAGGCATGGCACTGCTTGTAAATACACACACTTCCATTCTGAGATGTATAAGTAAATACAATATCGTAAAATATTCTGAAAAAAGTGGTGATAAATATTGTGTGGTATATCCCCATATCCCACGTTAATCAAATAACAGACTAAAACCAATATATAGGTACTAAGTACACATTATTGGTGTGTGTGATGTCTTATAAGATTGACCACGGTACCTCCGTAAATAAACGATGGAGAAACCCAAATAAAATATCCACAGACTTTCTAACTTTTGCAGATCACATGGCATTAATTACTGACTCACTAGATAGTGCCAAAGAACAAATCACAGAACTACAGACAGAAGCAGGCAAAATAGGGCTAAAGTATCATATGAAAAAACACACTTCATGAAAAACATCAATGATACCCTTCCACATCTTAATTCATCACAACACAACATCTAAAACAAACTTCTTTAAATACCAGTACCTAGGAGAACTGATAACAAGCAGTACAAAAGGAAAGATACCATGGAAAGCAGAGTATCGTATATAAAATAGTAAGAGCATTCCAAATGACAAAAAATATATAGAACTATAAATAGCTCTATTTGAAAGTGGAAATGCTAATTGATGTGATGAGAAAAAGAAGATTACAATTTTATGGGCACATATACCGAATGGATACTAAGAGACCAACGAAGCAGGCCTTCAACTTACTAACCAGCTACAAATCCAAACCTACACTGTTCACTGAAATTGACAACGATATGAAATACACTGGACTTAGAATGAATGTAATAGATAACAGAATACTTCTTAGGGAAGCAATAATAGATAACAGAATACTTCTTAGGGAAGCAACCCAAAAGGCAGAATTTCATGGGAAAAAAGATGAGGTCTGCAATCGGAAGAAAGTGGACTCAGGAATAAATGGAATAACAATCTGGAAGGATGAAGGAAGTCTGGAAGTAACGAAAATTAACACAAAGAAGCTGTCGACATTGATTTCCTTGAAGAATCTGCTTGAAAGTCCCAATTAGTAAATTTAATGATGTCATTCAACTTAAATATGAAAGTTATATGTCCTACGAGATTAAACAGCTGTCTTGATCAGGTTGCTACTAACACTGATTGCACAGTAAAAATTATAAATGTTGGTTTTTCAGATCACAGTGCACTAAAAATATATTTTAATCCACCATTCAATGTACTCCCATCAGGAGAAACAGTCATTAAATGTAGAAGTTATAGTGATAGCAACATAAACAACTTTGTACTTAACTTAGAGAAAGAAGACTGGCAAAGTGTATTTACTTCCTCAACAACAAATGAAAAATATGACAATTTTCTGCAGCTATTTGAATATTACTTTAATTGCCATTTCCCAGAGAAAACAAAGACTATCACTAACAAAAAACAGAATGTTTAGGTCACAAAAGGTATTAAAACTTTATCAGAAAAGATGAGGCTGCTGCAGAGACTTAGCAAACTCGACAGTGGCAAATCCAAAGAGTTCAAGGTATACTATAAAAATTACAAAAACACATACAGGACATTTATAAAATGCGCTAAAAAAGCTCATAATGATAAAACAATTAGGTGCTCTTCCAATAAATGTTGGAAGAGCACCTAATTGTTTTAGCATTATGAGCTTTTTTAGTGCATCTGGGGTATAATAAATGAACAGACTGGTAGAAAGTTAAGGATAGAGGATAAAATCACACTAAATATAGAAGGACAAAAGACTGAAAATGCACATAAAATTGCCAATAAATTCAACTACTATTTTTCAGAAAGTTTCACAAATCTCCTAACCAACTCTTTACATACTGTTCACTCTCCTCCCACAAATCTCCTGACTAACTCTCCAAATACTGCACAGTCTTGTCTCAAAAATAATACTCCTCTGAACTCCTTTTTCCTATCTCCTACAACACCGCATGAAATTGAAGATATTATTAAAAAAAAGAGTCAAAAAGATTTATTCTGCAGGGCATGATTTGATACCCTGCTTCTTACTTCATAAGTGTTCAAATTACATCAGTGGACCCTTGTCAAATATCATAAATACCTCATTTCTAGAGGGAACATTTCCAGACCAGCTAAAACTTGCTAAAATTATACCTCTCTACAAGAAGGGAGAGAAAACGGATGTGACAAACAATAGGCCAATTGGTATACTATATGCCTTGTCAAAAATATTTGACTACTGTATGTTAACTAGATTACAAATATGTTTAAATTCTAACAACATAATCACATCTTCCCAACACAGATTTCGGAAAAATAGGTCCACCACACATGTTCTGTATGCATTTCTAGAAAAGTGCTCAAGTTTCGTTGACCATAAACAACCTGCTGTCTGTATATTTCTTGATCAGTCCAAGGCCTTCGACATGGTTGACCACAAGCTGCTGCTTATGAAACTCCATAAGACCATATGTATGGGATTAGAGGTGTAGTCCACAATTGGCTCCATAGCTACCTTAGTCAAAGAAAGCAATATGTAGAAATAAGAAAATCAGAGACATTCAGGCACTGCAGGTCAGATATACTACATACAACAAATGGCGTCTCTCAGGCATCTGTCCTTGCCCTGTTCTTTTCATATTGTTCATAAGTGATCTCCCACAACACATACCAAATGCCAGTTCCTTTCTGTATGCGGACGACACAAATATCCTGATAACCAGTAGAGGTGACACATTGCAACATGCAGTTAATGAAACTACTTGTCATTTACAATCGTGGTTTGAAGCAAATAGACTACTCATAAATACTCAAAAAACTGTAAGTACGATCTTCCATACTAGACAAAATAAAACCCCCTTCAATGCAGTTATAGTTATCGGCAAAGATGACATTATGAACATGCAGGACACAAAATTTCTTGGACTTACCATCAGTAACACACTAAATTGGAAACCACATATTGAGGCATTGTCACAAAAGATTAGTAAAACCTGCTATCTATTATGATCATTAAAAGACACAGCCATTGTAGATACCTTGAAGCTGGTGTACCATGCCCTGTATGAGTCTGTCTTGATCTATGGCCTAATCTTCTGGGGAAAGAGCTCTGAGCCTCTCACAGTTTTCAAGTTACAAAAACAAGTAGTAAGAATAATGAAATGTAAAAAAAGAACTGAACACTGTAAACCACTATCTCAACACCTAAAAATCCTGCCACTGCCATGCCCTTATATATTGGAACTAGCTTGTTTTACAGTACAGCACTTGGATGCCCTCGACAGAAATGCAGACCGCCACACGCATGACATCAGAAACAAAACACAGTTACAAATTATAACCCACAACACAAAATTATATGCGAATGGGGTTAAATGTATGGGCATTAAAATATACAACCACCTCCCAACAGACATAAAAACAATCAAAAACCCAGAAATAATGAGAATTAAATTAAGGAAATTGCTACTAAATCAGTTTCTATTCCGTACATGAATTTCTTGAAACAAAATTTTAATTATTTGCAATAAGCTGTTTATTCAGTTGTAGATGTTTCTACTTAGGAAGATAATTTAATTATTGTTTGTCACTCATATTCTGTCTGTATCTCTTATATGTATTCTGCTATGTGAAGTATGCACCACCTTTTTTATATTTTGTCTATATATCCTATATGTATTCTACTATGTGAGTTACGTACCACTACTGTCATCTCTCGTCGTATACCTTCTTAACATAATTTTTCAAATTGACTTGTCCTATATCAAGCTGTGCTTTGTTGTACAAATTGTATGACCTACAGGACCAATAATAAATCAATCAAATCAAATCACTCCATTTATCGTATCCTCAAGGAGGGCTATTCGTGCATATAAATAAATAATAAAAAGGCAAATAGAAAAATTTGCTGGACGTGTCCAGTGGTTCTTGTATTTGCGTTTCATCTGGACGAACATTTTTTTAAAAGATGTGGTAAATATCCTTTTACAGTACAGCACTTGGATGCCCTCGACAGAAATGCAGACCGCCACACGCATGACATCAGAAACAAAACACAGTTACAAATTATAGCCCACAACACAAAATTATATGCGAATGGGGTTAAATGTATGGGCATTAAAATATACAACCACCTCCCAACAGACATAAAAACAATCAAAAACCCAGAAATAATGAGAATTAAATTAAGGAAATTGCTACTAAATCAGTTTCTATTCCGTACATGAATTTCTTGAAACAAAATTTTAATTATTTGCAATAAGCTGTTTATTCAGTTGTAGATGTTTCTACTTAGGAAGATAATTTAATTATTGTTTGTCACTCATATTCTGTCTGTATCTCTTATATGTATTCTGCTATGTGAAGTATGCACCACCTTTTTTATATTTTGTCTATATATCCTATATGTATTCTACTATGTGAGTTACGTACCACTACTGTCATCTCTCGTCGTATACCTTCTTAACATAATTTTTCAAATTGACTTGTCCTATATCAAGCTGTGCTTTGTTGTACAAATTGTATGACCTACAGGACCAATAATAAATCAATCAAATCAAATCACTCCATTTATCGTATCCTCAAGGAGGGCTATTCGTGCATATAAATAAATAATAAAAAGGCAAATAGAAAAATTTGCTGGACGTGTCCAGTGGTTCTTGTATTTGCGTTTCATCTGGACGAACATTTTTTTAAAAGATGTGGTAAATATCCTGAAATCCGATGAGCTCCGCGGAACTATAGTTCTACCACAGATGTACATTACGTCTGCTACTCAGTGATCTCTATACTATGGAGATCATTGCTGCTAGTTGTCAGAGATAGAGGATACTCGTGCTGCCATCTCGTGCAGACGTTACGAAACACGTAGTAACGAGTGCTTGCTGAGCTGTCATTGTAAAATTTTATTAAACTACTGAAGTACCACACTATTTCTGTAGAAAACTTAAGACAAAAAATAAATTATTTATGCCAGGAACTGCTACCGTTACGCCCACAGGAATAAAAGAGCTATAAATTTCATTGCATTGGTTCCACACTCGTTTGTCTCGGCAGTCTTTCTCCTTTAAATATCCGACTCTGTAGCTCACGCGCTCTGAAAGAGAAATGTAAATGGAAAATAATTCCGGGATATCCTTGTTGTTATGTGTATTGATATATGGTTGTTAACACCTTTAACTCCGCCTGCAGCTTCTGTACAGTAAGTTAACTGCGGAAGCTGTTGCCGGTCCCAAGCCCGGATAAAGGAGGAGGGTTGGCCATTAAAGAAAGCTGTAAAAGGGATGACTCAAGTTGTTTAGGGACTGATTTTGCGAGGGGAAGGTTTTAAGCAGTCATTGCCGCATCCATGGCTGCAATATAGTTATAAAATTTAGAATTTAATAAGCAGCCAGCCACAATTATGGTTCAAAAAAGTTTATTGAAATCAAACCATCACCGATTCCGGATTTATTACAAATCCGTGTAAGATGGCGCCTACAGATTTTCTTACTTTCCTGCTAGGGCCTCGTTTCGCAGTGTACATTTTCTGCCATAAAATTAAAAGTTCTTCATTCGAAATCCGATTAACTGGGAAGAGATTTTTTTTTCATTTTAAGCTACATATAAACAAATGGAATGATATTAAGTTAAATAAAGCATGCAGTGTGCCGAAAACTTACGCACACCAAGTATGTTTACGACATATTTCATGTTTTATTTTACTTTACGGTCATGTCTTGTGTGTTCCTATTACGGTTAAAAAGAAAAAAATCTGTTGAAAGTTCACAAATACAAAACGTTTTGTTTATAGTGGTGCGCATTAACGATTGCAGAACGAAGCGATAGCACAAATCCGTGTAAGATGGCGCCTACAGATTTTCTTACTTTCCTGCTAGGGCCTCGTTTCGCAGTGTACATTTTCTGCCCTAAAATTAAAAGTTCTTCATTCGAAATCCTATTAACTGGGAAGAGAATTTTTTTTCATTTTAAGCTACATATAAACAAATGGAATGATATTAAGTTAAATAAAGCATGCAGTGTGCCGAAAACTTACGCACACCAAGTATGTTTTCGATATATTTCATGTTTTATTTTACTTTACGGTCATGTCTTGTGTGTTCCTATTACGGTTAAAAAGAAAAAAAAATCTGTTGAAAGTTCACAAATACAAAACGTTTTGTTTATAGTGGTGCGCAATAACGATTGCAGAACGAAGCGATAGCAGAAAAGTAATAAAATCTTTCACAAACATCGTAATATGGAATTGTGACAAATCCAAACCGGCATTGATGTGCTTTAAATAACATTCTTTAAATTATGCGTGTGGCTGGTATCTGTTTTAAATAATAAACCGTATAATTAACAGAGGCATCCTCTAAGACTCGGTACCATAATGAGATCGTTTACATTTGATTATGCCACCCATCTTCAACTTAGGAGCATGGTGGAAACCTTCGCAAATAAAGCATCTACACAGCCCCACAGCGGTGATAGCTATATGGAAATCGCGAATCAACTTGTGTGTTTCCTTTTGTTTCTTTAAATACGACTGATATGTCATCAACAGTTGTTTCTAGTGAATGTAGTAAGGAATTTTGCGTCTTTCAGAATAATCCACTCAAGAAATTGACGTTGAATACTACTATAAATTCCGGGGTTTTTCATCTGCATGTTACGTAGGTTAAATGGAGAAAGTTAACAATAAGTATTTCTACAGATTTCCAAGACAAACTAAAGAGTTGCATCTGATGTGGAGTAGTCCTTGTAAGCTGTGAAGGCAGAGGGAGTTTTGGCTAGTGGAGTTTCAAAAGCACACTTAAGACTCAGATAATCGAAAAAGTCCAAGATTCATAGGAATGCTTTAACAGGGCTACCAGAACTTAAAACAAAGCTACATCATGGGAAAAATGAATGAAAACCGCTTAAAGCTTTGTACGATAGCAGCAACAAGAGCTAGGTAATGGACATACGAAGACAAGGTATTTGCTCTGTCCTTATACAAGCAAAACCCTTGCCCATACAGGTATTTGTTAGTTCATTTTTGCCTTCCTTCTGTGACTCATATGAAACCTATGTTGTGTGTTGCACCTTCCAAGCCAGGATTGAGTCCTGCAGTGATGAATGTAATAAAAGCAGAAGCCAAGGCCGTGCACAACAATGTTAAATATTTTGCTTTGTTCCTTGATGAAGTGTCTTTGGAGACAATTTTTTATTATGATGTGAATAAGCAGCAAATCAGTGGGTTTCACGATATAAGAAGGGCAAATATATGTGCAGACCATGATGTGTTGGTAGTCTGGTCAGAGGCATATGCAAAATTTGGAGGCAGGTAGCCGCATCTCTCTTCACTCAGAGCTCAGTTTCAGGTACTACTTTAAAAGTTCTTATTATCTATGTTATAAGCAACTGCAAATAGAGCTGATGGCAGTTAATACAATTTGTCATCAGAGTGCAGCCAACCGGGGAGCACTGAAGGGACTCTGCAGTCAGTAAACAAGTGAATCCAGTCCATTTCATTTTTTACCTATTGCAGTCATTTATGATGTCCCACACCTATTAAAGTATACTAGAAATACTCAACTAGAAATAAAATTCAGTTTGGGTTTAAAAAGGAGGCCAGTTTTGAATTTATTCAGAGGACTTTTCTTCTGCATCAGGATAAAATGTTTAAGACTTGCCAAAATTGCAGAGGAGTCATTTTGACTTTAAGGATTCTTTTACTAAAATGGAAGTTACGACACATGCAACCCAGCTTAGTTAGAATTGCTGCTGTTATTGAGACCTATGTAGCATTTAATATTTTACCTGCAGATGTTAATATACACTGCACAATTTGTTGAAAAGATAGATTGCCTGTTCAATTCACTAGACAGCTCCCATTATTATCCACAAGGTATTAAATTTTGTAAGCGTGCCCTCTCTCCAGGGGCACCACATACTGAAATGTGGTACAGTGTATTAAAGGAATTGGATAAATAGAAAGTGTTGCAGTTAGGAACAGGGAGAGGCAAGACAAAATGTCCAGTTTCATAAGTGGGTGGCAAACTACAATAATCACTGATGTTCATTTAGTGCAGATTTTTTTTTTAATGGCTTCAATTTTTTAAGCATGAGGACCTTTAATCAAGACCCACTGGAGAATGTTTTCTGTAGTATGAGGCAACACGGTGTTTCAAACACCAACCCAACCTGCCTTCAGTCCGTAGCAACACTGAAAACAGTTACAAACAATTACTTATCCTTACCTATAAATTCATTACATAATTGTGAATATGTTAGTTGTATGCCATTATGCAATTTAAGGCAATTACATGACAGCTTTCTTGACTCCACAAAAGATGTTTTCATAACTGATGAAAATGTTTTATATAGTGTCCTTGCTGATAATGCAGCAGTGGTGTCAGTGATGGTGAAGAGGCTGATGTAAGCAATGACAGACAAGCATTAACGTATGTAGCTGATTACATTTTGCAAAACATGGGAGGAATACCTGAAATCAACTGTGATGACTGTAAAACAACTGTTTTCATCAACAATCACAGAGGATCACGTATTTAAAAGTTTCTGGGCATCTGATACCTTAAACATAAAATTATTGTATGGAAGTGGCAGCCCGATATCCTTTTTAACAGATGTCCACAGTCACTTGTATGCATTTTTAGTGGACAACCAGAAAAATTGGAATACAAATTCTATTCACTGTCTTGATTTCCAGAAGGGATAACAATTTGTAAAGCCCACTTTTCTGAACAGTATATATTAAGTAAATTTGCACCAATTTTGATTTACATGTATCTCAAAAATTGAAAACAGACTATCTGTACTGAAAGAATAAATGTGGTTAAGGAGAAATTGAAGAACAAGTTTAAAGCTGTTTGACAGTTCAGAGATCAATTTTGCTGTGTACTTCGAAAACAAAAAATGTAGAAGTCAATGTTTGTCTTTATTAATTGCTGTTATCCCCATTTACTATCTGTGATACTTCTCTCTCAATCTTGATGTTGTATCTGCTATTGTGTTGAAGCATTTACTCTCCTTTTATGTAGGAACATTTTAGAGGAAGTCAGTGATTAAATAATGCAAGTTACCTGAAATAGGCCTACAGTTGTGAAAAATATTTGATAACACGTAGGTCTATATGCTTTGCCCACTTCTACTGGAAAGCTATAATAATCCTTGTGATTTTCCAGATGCAGTTCCCTCCGTGTCTAAGTATCTACATTACCTGGGAGAGAACATCCTGCAGACGTAGATTGTAGGGAATGCCTGAGTAGGCATACTCTGTTTAAAACAGCGATAACTTGAAGCATAAGTATTCAAAGTGATTGTGAGTATCTGAACTCGAGTTGCCAGTGTGATCTGAGAGGGATTATAGATAATGTTTTGCGTTACTTGTTCTGGTAATGAAAATTCTATTTGTCTTGTGAAACACATACAATCCCACAAAATCTTATGCCTTGTAGTAATTAGTAATGATTTCCTTATATGTGGTTGTAGATGTAGTAGATGCATTAAGACTGATTACATCCAGTCAGATGTATATCTAGATGTATTGAGGTTGATTAGGTGCAAGGAAGAGAGTGGGATTTACAGATATTCCAGTTAAAAATTTGACAATTTGTATATTATGTTAGCTGAAGTGTAGGCCTAATACTTGAGGATATATTTAAAAAGTTTAGCTGTACAACTGGTTGTAATATTGAAGAAAATATCTTTCTTGGAAGTACTTTAGTGCAATAAATTTCATTGCAACTGCAGGTAAATAAGTTTGGGTAAAACTTCTTGCAGGTAAGACTGGCGCACTGAACTGCTGCAAAAACAAAGCGATGTATAGATGTCAGATGATAATCTTGTGTTCATCATCAAAATGAAAGTTGTAACACACTCAGGAAATGAGCACAGAAGAGCAGATGTAGGAATCAAGTGTCACTGCACTCGGTGAGGTTGTAATGGAGTTGGTTTGCGGTAGGATGAAACCCAGTGCTGGTCCATGGGCCTACTGTTCTCAAAAAGTACGTTGCGGCTGCTGAGCTTAACTCTAAATCTGAAGAACAGAAAGTGTCACATGCCTTCACATCATGAGACAGTGAAAGAAGGTACAAATGTAATCCAGGACATTAGCGCAAAATGTGATCACGAACTTTACGCCATCACCTCTCATCCCTTTGTCACCCAAATACTGGCATTGAAAATTTTCCACCACCAGGATGACTTGCATCCAAGTTGAGAGCCACCACACAGAACTTTGTTAGCAACCTTGGTTATGGAGCTGGGGCCATCTCACCACAATCGTAGAAATTTCAAAGCAATAGGCCTACTGCTGTGTTAACATTGCCAAGTTCTGTAAACATTCTCCTGTTTGTTTTTACCCCAAATGTCATATAAGAGTGGGATCCAACACACTCTCTACATCATTTGTCCACTAAATTCAAATGGTCGGTAGAGGAAAGATGTTTGTTTATGTTCATCCATAAATAAACATTTATTTGCACTCAATGTCACCAAGATTAAAGCTGATAACTGAAGATCTAGCTGAAGCCTCTTCAGGCTTCTTATACTTAAATGCCAATACATATATTCCCTAACGGTATTTGTGGACAACAGAAACTTTAATGAACTCGGCAATTCACAACCACAGTACTACAGGTAGAAATAATTTACTTCTCCTGGTTTAAAAGGGAGTTTTATATTCTGGTGCAAAAGATTGTAACAGGTGGACTGTAGAAAAGAAACTAAACATTCTCACCCATCCATATAAACGGCAAGTTGACATATCCTGAGCATGTGAATTTGTTGAAAACAAGTGACCAGTCAGTGTGTAAAAAAGAGTCGAGCTAAGACACTAAAAGTAAGTTGTCAGTCAGTGTGTGAAAATAATCAAGCTGTATACGGAAAAAAAAAGAGGAAGTGTCCAGTCAATGTGTGAAAGCAAACAAGCTACTGCATGTTTGTTTTGCTTCACAATTGCTAAATATGTATGGGAATTGGACATACATCCTAATCTCCTTCTCCCCTACATCTCTGTTTCCTCCTGTCGCCTACCATCTCCTTCCCCCTCTCTCTGTCCATCTCCTCCTCTGCCCTCTCTATATCCATTTCTTCCCTCCCTGCCAATGGCCACCTCTTCTTTCCCCCTTCTCTCTCTGAGCTTGAGCCTTGCTTGTTATTACAATTTTAGTTTCCATAGTAGTATTCTAATCATAAACCATAAATACAATGTTCCTGTTTCCTGTGAAAACAGATTGCAAGGAATAAAACAAACAGTATAGTTTTGTGTTTACAGTTTGCATTTAAAATATATATAATGAGGTAGAACATATATGGAAGAAATAATTTGTCTAGCAGTTTAAGTGCCCAGCTATCATAATTGAAACTGATTGTGAGAAAGAAAACAAAACTATACATGTTCACAGCAGAGCATGGCAAACATTTTCGTTGGCACAGTCAGTTTTAACAGAAAACTGGTAGTTGGTCTTTAAAAGAATATATGGCCTGTGTCTCTCTGAATGTTTATAAGGGTATCATGTAAAAATTTGAAATAAATTGGTCAAGACCTTTTTGAGATTTCTGCTAACAATGTTTCCCATTACTATATACAATTAAAAAAATGTAGCCTATATCCATCTAAGCATTTATTAGGGTATTGTGCAAACATTTCAAGTAAATCAGTCAAGTACATTTCCAGATTTGTCTTTTTACAGTAATACAGATTAATGAACACTGGGCAAGCGAATATCAATTGCAGTTATAATTATGTACAACCAGTGTTTGACTTAATAATAGTTTACTGTAGATGGATACAAAACTGTGAAAATGGGGGGGGGGGGGGGGTGCTCAATGTATGTTAGTAGTGGCATAGACTTGCATTGCAGTGCCCTTGCTGTGTATGATTACTGTACAGAAAATTTACTGGAAACAGTAGTGTTGTTCTGTCAATGTAAAATCTTACAATTGTACGTGTATAACTGCACAACAGATAGTGATATTGGTATATCTGTGCAGGTTACAGAAACTGATTGTACACTTTGAGAAATGGCCTAAATATACGATTTTAATTTTTGGTGGCTTGAGTACTAATACAAGACCAAGGACACATACACATTAACCTACTCAGTATGCTATGATCACATGACCTGTTCTGTATTAACGATCACTTGACAAGACAAACTGCTTGCCTTGACAATGTAATTACTAATGTTGATACAAATCAGTTATCAAGTAGGGTTGTTCAATACACATTATGTCAGTGCATAAAGGTGTTCAGTTAAATTAAATACTAAAAAGTCTATATCTGATTCCAGTGAAATTAAGTCCAGAACCTGGCTAAAGACAACAAACTGGAATGGCATTCTGCTTGGAAGCAGGCCTACTCACATTGAAAATGCATTTACATTAACTGTCAGTGCACTGTCAGATACATTTAAAACTAATTGCCCTAAAGTAGTGAGAAAAAATAGGGAACTGACAGGATATATGGTCTCACATCTGTGCATTACCGGTTCACACACTATCTACGAAAGCTATTAACTTTGTTAATAATTTCCTATGACAAATCAAGGGATAGCGGAGCAGAAAGAGCAAGCCACATATAGTTAAAAAACAAATATAAGGCAGAAATCAGTCAGATTAAGCAAGTGCAATGTTAATGACGTTTATATTAATAAGTTGCAAAATAAATGTAAAGTAGCCTGAATTGTTGTCAGGACTTATGTGGGCAGAAGTAAAGATATTAGCAAAAATAATTCCTGTGATGCTGGTATCACACCAGATGATTTCAACACATTCTTTGTTCATGCTGGCAGTATGAATAACACTGCTGCAGCTGAACACAATCGTAAATATGACAACATCCATGACTCAAAACATGAAAACTCTTTTCCTACAAAATATTGAAGATTTACTTCCTGGCACTAAAAGATAAGAGGTAAAAGTAACCAATAATAAAAGTGCAATAGCAAAACTAAGTTACTCAAAATCAGAAGACATTTATGGACTCTCTATTTTCGAGAGAAAAAAACTGAGGATATAATAGCACATTCATTAAATTCTCTTATAAACTGGATGTTTGTTAGTGGTTGCTTCCCTATATCCTTAAAAATAACAGTCATTACTTTTCTGCTAAAAAATTTATCGTGTTTTGTTCTAATACTTACCGCCCAACCTGTGTTGCACCCATCCTTTTTTCCTTACTGCATGACCGTGTGTGTAAGCGTACTAATTACCAGATTTGCAGAAAACTATGACTTTTAATTTAAACCTTGTGTGTGTGTGAAACATTGTAATAAGATGAAATGTGATGTCAAGTTATGTTTGTGGTCCCAAAATTGGATCTATTGCAAATGTTTAAATACCTTAGAAGAGAGAAACATAATCCGTGACTGTGGAAATGTGCACTGCAATTTTCATGATATTCTATGTTTGCAACAGGAATACCGAGAGGAAAGTGTGACTGCCTTATTAAAATATGGTATATTAGTTATGCTGTATATAGAGAAGTCTGATAAAGTAACAGAAGACTATTCAAAGTGTAGTGAAATTGTCATAACCGAACAAAATGATAACTTCATTAGGCCCAAAAAGTTCCATCATGCTAATCGTAATGATAACAACACTAGTCTGCCAATAGCAAATAATTTTGCACTTTTAACGTGTTATGAATCAAAAGATGTGAAAATAGTCATATCAACTAAGTACTCTCGCCATACTTGCACTGTACATTCTTGAGCACTGTCCTGCAAAATGATGGTCAGGTCCTGCAGAAAGTGTCAATACTTCTGTCTGTAAGCTGGTCAAAGGTTGTGTTCCAAAAACGAACAGCACAGAGACAGAAGTGATGACACTTGATGCAGGACCTGACCATCATTTTGCAGGACAATGCTCAAGCACATACAGTTCAAGCTGTTATTGATTTCTTTGACTGATGGGGCTGCTAAGTGCTATACCACCTACTGCCCTCATAAGTTCAACTCAATTTCTAAACTGAAAACACTTCACAGCATTTGCTTCAGAACTGCTACAAATTCGTTGGGCAATAGACCGTGCCGCTCGAACGGTCAACACAACTGGCACTGCTAAGAGTATCCTACAACTTCCACATCATTGGCAATGGGTTATGCACAATGCTGTTGACGACTTTGAAGGCCAGTAAAACTTTGAAACACGTATCTATTTTGTACGAGCTGTAAATAAATAGTTGCCAGCATTAAAGTTCCAACCCTTGTATGTAGTTCTATAATGGAAAACGTTATAAGCCCATTCAACAATCTCTGGTGGCTTCTGATGTTTACCTGCTTAAGAGCTCTCGAAATCCCTAAATATATTTAAAACAGTTACTATACAGGACAAGATACCGAGCAGAAAGCTGGGCAGTTATAGGTGAGCTGGTGCATTACCAAACTCTTCCCTCTTGGGACTGAACTGTATCCCCCTGTTGACATTGCTGGACAGGAATTGTAATGTAGACACAATTGCCACATATGAAGACACATACTGGATGTGGGCACAGGAAACACAAGAGAAAAGCTGGAGGCAAAAACAACAAATGTTATTTTGCTGATTAATGCAGATTCTTAGGTATTCTTGTGGATAATGAACTGAAATGGAAAAAAAACATATTAATAATGTCTGTAAGAAACTGAGCTCTGTCATATTCTTAATGATGCAGCTATCACAGTATTCAGACAAGAACCTTCTGTGTACAGTGTATCATGGACTTTTCGAACCATACTTACAGTATGGAGTGACTGTGTGGGGAAACTCAAACAAACAAGAGACAAAGCGAGTGTTCACATTACAAAAAAAAGCAATTAGGACCACTTTAAGAAGAAAGACCTCTGAAACATGCAGAAACTGTTTCAAGAATTTAGGTATCTTAACTTTTTCATCGTTGTATATATACAAAACAATAATGTACATCACAAAAGGTAGTGAGGACTGGATTACAAATGCTAGTGTACACACCCACAATACAAGAAGGAAGAATGACGTACGGAGCATACCCCACTGACTGGCAATGCTAGAAAAAGGACCCCAGTACTCTGGTATCAGACTACTAAGAAGTCTGCCCAAAGACCTGCAAGATAGTGTACTTTATAATGACTGTCCAAAAAAATTTAAAGGCTATCTCATTGAAAAAGAGTTTTACAGTGTTGCAGAATACTTATGCCATTAAATTTGTATATATTGTTACTCATTATCAGTGATGTAAAAATGTAAGCTAAAGGTGTAGAAAAATAAGTGATAAAGAATGTTAATACTTTGACATGTCCTATACTACACGTACATTTACTGTACACAATGTAATCTTACAGGATCAAATAAAATTCAATTCAATTCAATTCAATTCAACAGAAGCTGTGCACAATATAACCTACTTACTACTGCTGGAGAGCTAGTCCCAAACAATAAATCCTACCACTAAAGTAGGAGGAATTTCAATTTGCTGGTGCCATGTGTGTTAATATTTTGGTCTTTCCTTTAACAAGAAAATTATTGTTTTATTATTCAAGTAAAGTAACTAAGAAAGCTTGCAAAACTGTGTATGAGGTAGCTCAGGCTGAAATTGACATGAACTATCAATTCCAGTGAAAAGATTATATAGTAGCGCCATTGCTGCATTTGCAGCAAACATGCGGGCCAAACAGTTGCACAGTGATCATGCAAAAGGACACCTTGGACATATGCAGAGAGATGTGCTTCTAAAACTAACTGTAGCATTGGAACTACATCAGCAAAAGCATTATTAGTAACTTATTGTTGTTTTCTTTATATGATAACTTTAGACAACAGAAATATACTACATTACTGGAACATCAAATATGAGGAAATTGAAGAGGTGGCATTTCACATGGACATCGTACTTTAATTCTATCAAATTCCACAAAAACAATGCATCATACAGATGATAAAACAAAAAAGAAAAGCAAGTTATGAACCACAAAGTATGTGCCAAGACTGTAGTTTTTCTGAGGCCAGCATAAAACCACAGGACACTAGTATTCAAGTTCATAGATGATGAAGGCTTGTACAAGGTGATTAGAAACAGTCTGAAAAGCTTGTAATGGTGTTTTAGTGCAGGTTGTGCTGAAAAATAATTGTTAAGAAAAAAATTCAATATGTTGTGCCACTTCAAAGTTAAATAGCACTGAGGTTAGCCAATCAAGGCATCATGCATGAAAATTCAAGCAGTCCACCAGTTACAATTAGTGTCAGTTGTTCCCAGAGTGCAGCTGATAGTGAATGTGACTGCTCAGCCTTTGGTTTGGGTTCGATCCTTACTACCATCCCATTTCCAATTTTTGTAAAGCTCTCTAGTTTGGTTTGGGGAAACCAAATGAAGAACATATTTTGTGACACCATCTCTGGTGGGCCACTTGAATTTGCACATGCAACAGCCTGATTGGCTAACTTCAATACTAATTAACTAGGAAGCAGTGCAACACACTGAATTTTTTCCTTAATAATTATTTCTCAGCACAACCTATCCTGGGACACCTGCAAGCTTTTCAGACTGTTTCTGACCATCCTCTGTATATTATATTTGAACATGTTTTTGTATTTTTAGAAATGTATTTACATTTTTATACTTTTATATTATGCTGAAAAAATTAGAAAAATTGTCAATGTAATATGGCGACTGTTATACAGAGTGATTATAATTAAACTTCCAAGTACAAAAAGTTGTAGAAAAAAAAGGACCAGTGCTTGGAAAGATGTCAAATTTGAACAGAATATTATTAAAGGAGGATGAAATGTTACGGAAAAAAAATCTCAACGAAAATTTTACCACTATGTGTCACAGTAAACAGCAGAATATGCAAAATAAAAGATGGGAGGTATACAGCTGTTCCCCAGTTCGTATCTGAGATGCTCTGCATGACTCTCAATGCAGGATCGTTTGCTGCTGGTAAAGCTCTTTTGTGACTGACCGTACACCAGTAGTTCTGCAGAACCTTCAGGCACTCAAGGGTATGAAAAAAAGGTGCAGGTCCAATGTCTGGCAAGGATGTGGAGAATATGATTGCCAAATTCATAAAGATAGGTTTGCTTGAACTGCAGTTTGCAACAGGGAGGAAAACAATTGATCCAACATCAGTAGAAGGTGTGGCCACAACATTGCAGGAGGGGTCGAGAAGTGGTGTGAAAATATGCAGTGCACAGGGAATTGCCCAAACTCTGGACATGCCTTTGAGCATGTTGTTGTTGTGGTGGTCTTCAGTCCTGAGACTGGTTTGATGCAGCTCTCCATGCTACTCTATCCTGTGCAAGCTTTTTCATCTCCCAGTACCTACTGCAACCTACATCCTTCTGAATCTGCTTAGTGTATTCATCTCTTGGTCTCCCTCTACGATTTTTACCCTCCACGCTGCCCTCCAATACTAAATTGGTGATCCCTTGATGCCTCAGAACATGTCCTACCAACCGATCCCTTCTTCTGGTCAAGTTGTGCCACAAACTTCTCTTCTCCCCAATCCTATTCAATACTTCCTCATTAGTTATGTGATCTACCCATCTAATCTTCAGCATTCTTCTGTAGCACCACATTTCGAAAGCTTCTATTCTCTTCTTGTCCAAACTATTTATCGTCCATGTTTCACTTCCATACATGGCTACACTCCATACGAATACTTTCAGAAATGACTTCCTGACACTTAAATCTATACTGGATGTTAAAAAATTTCTCTTCTTCAGAAACGCTTTCCTTGCCATTGCCAGTCTACATTTTATATCCTCTCTACTTCGACCATCATCAGTTATTTTGCTCCCCAAATAGCAAAACTCCTTTACTACTTTAAGTGCCTCATTTCCTAATCTAATTCCCTCAGCATCACCCGACTTAATTAGACTACATTCCATTATCCTTGTTTTGCTTTTGTTGATGTTCATCTTATATCCTCCTTTCAAGACACTGTCCATTCCATTCAACTGCTCTTCCAAGCCCTTTGCTGTCTCTGACAGAATTACAATGTCATCGGCGAACCTCAAAGTTTTTATTTCTTCTCCATGAATTTTAATACCTACTCCGAATTTTTCTTTTGTTTCCTTTACTGCTTGCTCAATATACAGATTGAACAACATCGGGGAGAGGCTACAACCCTGTCTTACTCCCTTCCCAACCACTGCTTCCCTTTCATGTCCCTCGACTCTTATAACTGCCATCTGGTTTCTGTACAAATTGTAAATAGCCTTTCGCTCCCTGTATTTTACACCTGCCACCTTTAGAATTTGAAAGAGAGTATTCCAGTCAACATTGTCAAAAGCTTTCTCTAAGTCTACAAATGCTAGAAACGTAGGTTTGCCTTTCCTTAATCTTTCTTCTAAGATAAGTCGTAAGGTCAGTATTGCCTCACGTGTTCCAGTGTTTCTACGGAATCCAAACTGATCTTCCCCGAGGTTGGCTTCTACTAGTTTTTCCATTCGTCTGTAAAGAATTCGTGTTAGTATTTTGCAGCTGTGACTTATTAAGCTGATAGTTCGGTAATTTTCACATCTGTCAACACCTGCTTTCTTTGGGATTGGAATTATTATATTCTTCTTGAAGTCTGAGGGTATTTCACCTGTTTCATACATCTTGCTCACCAGATGGTAGAGTTTTGTCAGGACTGGCTCTCCCACGGCCGTCAGTAGTTCCAATGGAATATTGTCTACTCCGGGGGCCTTGTTTCGACTTAGGTCTTTCAGTGCTCTGTCAAACTCTTCACGCAGTATCATATCTCCCATTTCATCTTCATCTACATCCTCTTCCATTTCCATAATATTGTCCTCAAGTACATCGCCCTTGTATAGACCCTCTATATACTCCTTCCACCTTTCTGCTTTCCCTTCTTTGCTTAGAACTGGGTTTCCATCTGAGCTCTTGATATTCATACAAGTCGTTCTCTTATCTCCAAAGGTCTCTTTAATTTTCCTGTAGGCGGTATCTATCTTACCCCTAGTGAGATAGGCCTCTACATCCTTACATTTGTCCTCTAGCCATCCCTGCTTAGCCATTTTGCACTTCCTGTCGATCTCATTTTTGAGACGTTTGTATTCCTTTTTGCCTGTTTCACTTACTGCATTTTTATATTTTCTCCTTTCATCAATTAAATTCAATATTTCTTCTGTTACCCAAGGATTTCTACTAGCCCTCGTCTTTTTACCTACTTGATCCTCTGCTGCCTTCACTACTTCATCCCTCAAAGCTACCCATTCTTCTTCTACTGTATTTATTTCCCCCATTCCTGTCAATTGCTCCCTTATGCTCTCCCTGAATCTCTGTACAACCTCTGCTTCTTTTAGTTTATCCAGGTCCCATCTCCTTAAATTCCCACCTTTTTGCAGTTTCTTCAGTTTTAATCTACAGGTCATAACCAATAGATTGTGGTCAGAGTCCACATCTGCCCCTGGAAATGTCTTACAATTTAAAACCTGGTTCCTAAATCTCTGTCTTACCATTATATAATCTATCTGATACCTTTTAGTATCGCCAGGGTTCTTCCATGTATACAACCTTCTTTATGATTCTTAAACCTTCCTCTTTCATTTCTGTCCCCCAATCCATATTCACCTACTATGTTTCCTTCTCTCCCTTTTCCTACACTCGAATTCCAGTCACCCATGACTATTAAATTTTCGTCTCCCTTCACAATCTGAATAATTGCTTTTATTTCATCATACATTTCTTAAATTTCTTCGTCATCTGCAGAGCTAGTTGGCATATAAACTTGTACTACTGTAGTAGGCGTGGGCTTCGTATCTATCTTGGCCACAATAATGCGTTCACTTTGCTGTTTGTAGTAGCTTACCCGCATTCCTATTTTCCTATTCATTATTAAACCTACTCCTGCATTACCCCTATTTGATTTTGTGTTTATAACCCTGTAGTCACCTGACCAGAAGTCTTGTTCCTCCTGCCACCGAACTTCACTAATTCCCACTATATCTAACTTCAACCTATCCATTTCCCTTTTTAAATTTTCTAACCTACCTGCCCGATTAAGGGATCTGACATTCCACGCTCCGATCCGTAGAACGCCAGTTTTCTTTCTCCTGATAACGACATCCTCTTGAGCATTCTGTGGACAGATGAAGCCCATTTCCACTTCTAAGGACGTGTCAGTACACAGAACTGCAGAATATGGTCAGTGGAAAATCTGCTCCCCTTTGAGCATGGTGCATGAAATTCTTCGATACTTCCTGCATTGCTATACAAAATTACTCATGTTCAGGAGTTGTTTCATACTGACCTGGCAGTAAGACAAATGTTTGTTCTAGAATTTCTTACTTGCATGGAAGTGGACAATGAATGACTATGGAACATTCTGTGGACAGATGAAGCCCATTTCCGCTTCTAAGGATGTGTCAGTACACAGAACTGCAGAATATGGTCAGTGGAAAATCTGCTCCCACATCAGCTGTCATCTCTTTATTCTGCAAAGTGAACAGTATGGTGCAGGTTGACAGCATTGTTTACATAGGACTGTATTTTTCTGAGGAGATGGGTTGTGGAGGTCCTGTTACCTCTACCATCACTGGCAAATTTCATTATGTCTCTAAGTTTGTCATCAAATGTGTGAAGTCCAGGAATCCTACTCAGTTCACTAGAAAAACAATTCAAACAAATCATATTAATGAGTTTTATTACAAAAAATTAAAAGACAATACTTAAATCTGACAATTACACAGATGTGTCACAAGCAAAGAGTGACATACAAAATAAGCAATTTCTTCAGTATAACAGTTCCCATGTCTGTGTTACATAGAGTGTACAAGCAAAGTAATGAGCACTGACGCTTTTATCCAGCCGCTGGTTGTGAAGTGGCTATTCAACTGGAGCATCACCAGTCAGTCATGGCACTTATGTCCTCTTGACATAGGGGCTGCTGTTGTCGTGTAGTCATCCTGGAGAGGGGTCAGTCAGCGTGCGACTGGCTGACGTCTTCTCACAGCCACCTCTTTTCTATCATTCCCAAATAGCATGCTGGTGCTTGACTTTATGCCGTTACATTGCTCCCCACCAAGGTGATGGACTGTCATTGTATATGGAGCACGAAAACAGTGGGGGAGGCAGCAGGGTGGACACACTAATGGACTGGAAGCTGTGGCTGCAGGGGACATGAGACTTCCAGTCATACCCCACTATCTGGCCTGTGCACTGGTGGAAATGTCCCCCGGAAGACATCCAGAAGGGTACGTGTCCACCTCCTGAGGCCCATACCACAACGTAGAAGGCGTTGGTTACTGCGGCATTTGTGGGTCCAGCTCCATTGGTAGGACGAGAGCAGGCAGAGGAGGCAAAGGCTCCATCTGGATGGGGTTGTCCTGTGGTGTTGTGATGACACCCTCTGGCAGCTGCTGTGGCCACACTGTCCTCGGGATCTGTGAATCTGGGGGAAGAGATACAGAAGGATAACCATGCACATGGCAGTGGTGAATTTTATTGTAATGTCGGTGCTGCAATCCATCTGGGCCTGAAATGAGATACATGCATAGGCCAATTCGACAAAGGATCTTGCCTTGCACCCACCATCTGCTGCTGCTAAAAACCCCATAAAACACAAAACCATGCAGTTCGAAGCGATACTTCCAGCCTTCTTTTGATTCTGATAAAATGTTCCACTTAACAGTTCGACTGTGGATGGAATGGTGCACTAGTTAGGTGCTGTATGCCATTGTGTTCACAGAATGATTCAAATTCATTTGATGTGAACTGAGAACCATTGTCCAACACTATGAATTTAGGCAAACCTTCAAAGGAAACAATTGAGGACAACACCTAAAAAGTGCTATGTGACGTTGTTGAGTTCACTGGCACAGCAAAAGGAAACTTGCTATAAAAGTCTACCCAATCAACCAACGAGTGTTCCAAAAAGATCCCGCAAAGTCTATGTGCACACATTGCCATGATGATTGTGACTTAGGCCAAGCAGAAAACATTTGTGGCTGAGCAAAATGATTTTCCACACATGCATGGCACTGTGACATAATCTGTTCTATTTGGGTGTCCATACCCAGCCAAGTGCAGTGTTGACATACTAACTGTTTCATACAAACAATCCCCCAGTGTCCTTGGTGAAGTAATTGCAATACTTCTTTTTGCAAAGCTTTGGGGATCAGCACATGTGACTGTCCACTGTCATTTTGGACAAGAATCACTCCTTTCTGTATAGCGAGGCTATGCCGACATGCAAAGTATCAGCGCGCTACTGCAATGAGTCAGGCAAAGATGTGCGAATATATTTTAGCAAAATGTTCAAATTTGAATGAGCTTCCATGGCCTGAGGAATTTTCCTATAATTCAGAGGAAAGGACTGAAGCAATTCAGAATTGTGAGCATTGATGTGACAACAAGATGCAGCAGAAGCATCAAAGTCTGTATCAGGGTCAATCGGAAGACGTGAAATTGCATTTGCATTACCATGTCGAGCTGTTGGACGATACACTCTCTCATATTGTTATTGAGACAACAACAAAGGCCATCTTTACAATTTTTGGACAGTTTGTACAGGAACCAGCTTCATAGGATAAAACGAGGACTGCAGTGGCTTGTGATCCATTTACTAAGTAGAATTTTCTGCCATACAAATAGTGGTGGAATTTGGTGACACCATACACAATAGCCAATCTTTCTCTATTTGTGAATAGTTACACTGAGATCTGGACAGCACTTTTGATGCAAAAGCAATATGCCTGTCTTTATCACCAAATCTGTGCAAAAGCACTGCACCGTTTCCATAGCACTGCACCATTTCCATAAGCGGAAGTGTCAACTTGCAACACAACAGGTAGGTCAAGATAAAAGTGTACCAAGCAGTGATCACTGAGAAATACATCTTTATATTTTTTAAAAGTTTCTTGGCGCTCATCTATCCAAACAAAGGGGATGTTCTTACGATGAAATTGATGCAATGGAGCTGCGATTTGCGTAGCATTTGATATGGACTGAACATAATAGTTCATTTTCCCTAAGACTGACTGCAATTCTGTGACATTGTGAGGAACTGGCAGGTCCTGTATGGCTAACAAATGTGACTAAAGAGGATGTACACCTTGACTGTTTATGACATGACCAAGATACTCCAACTCAGGTTTAAAACTGTCACACTTGTCCAGTGTACACTCTAGTCCTGCATCAGATAACACACGAAACAAACTACACAAATTTTCAGTGTGTTCTTCAGGTGTATGACCTGCTACAACAGTATCATCCAAATAGTTTGAACAGTTTGGTACTTGAGCAGTCAGCTGTTCGAAATACTGTTGGAAAATGGTGGGTGCAGAAGCACTGCCAAAAGGCAAATGCAAATATTTAAACAAGCCCAAATGAATGTTCACGACACATGTTTTGAGATGCTTCGTCTACTAGTATTTGAAGATAGGCATCGCGCAAATCAATTTTTGAAAAGTAATGACCAGTGCCTAATCCATTCGTGAGATCCTCTGGGGTGGCAATGGATAATTATCAATCATAGTTTGTAGGATGACTGTAGATTTAAAGTCAACACAGAGGCGAATGTGAGCTGAAGGTTTGGGGAGCAAAACCAGTGGACTTGCCCATTGACTAGCTTGTATGGGCGCAATAGCTCCACTATCTTGCAATTCTTTAAGTTCAGTGGACACTTTGTCCCATAATGCAATGGGAACAGTTCTGCCCAGCAAAATTTCGGCTGAGCATTGTCTTTCATAGCAATATGTGCAATAAAATAACAAAATTGTTAGCCTTGAATAAAGCTTCAGAAAAAGTTCAGGGAATTTTTTCAGCAAGCTACCTACACTGTCTTTGGCACTGAATGCAGTCATTGACAACAGTGTTTCCTGAATGTTAACACCAAAAAAATAAAATAAATCAAGGCCAAATATGTTCTCACAATCGCATGATTGTAGCACATGAAAGTCATAGTTCGCGTACACAAGTGATACATGGCAGGCAAAGTACATTTTCTGAGAACAGGGATGTCTTGTCTATTATAAGCTGTGAGGTGTGTGCTACTTTTAGAAAGGTGTGGGGAGTCTAACAGTTCATATGTGTCACGATTCAGCAATGTAACAGAGGCACTCATGTCCAACTGAAATTTCACGTGCTTCCCACTTATATGCAATTGAACAAAAAGTTTGTTGGACTGGCACAGCACTGAAGAAAGTGTTTGCTTGCTAGTTTTGCTAATGACTGCAGCAGGCTTTGAATACACTGCATTGATTACGTGAGTGGGCAGAATTCTTTTGTTTGTTCCATTGCAAACATACGGATTGTACGTGACCTTTCTCGCTCCAAGTGCAACACTGTGCTTGTCTGGGTGGGCAGTCTTGGCATTTGTGCCACGAATAGCACCGAAGGTATGACTTAATTCTATTTGCCAGGTTGGTTGGTTCGTTTAAAAGAGAGGGGAAGGACGAAACTGCTAGGTCATTGATCCCTTGTTCCAAATAAAACAATGCCACAGGAATGAGAATAAAACAAGCGAGACTGACAACACAAAACGAAGAGAAAGGAAAAACCACAAGGATGAACAAAGGGCGACAAACACTTAAATGGACAAAAGGGGACAAGAAAACCACAGAAACACAATAAATAGCTAGAAGATATTAAAACGACAAAGCAGATTATGAGATGCCAGCCACTCTGCAGCACATTAAAACCTCCACCCTAAGAGCACTAGGGTGGAGGACACGGAGGGACAAAGGACATGCGCTAAAACTTAGATCAAATGATAAAACCCACCCTCAGGTATAAAAAGTATAATTAAACCACCCGATAAGGCACTGTCAGATAAAATAAGTGGCAACGAGTCCAGTAACCGAAGATTTCGTCACAGGGCAGTCAAAGTGGAACAGTGCACCAGAATATGGGCCACTGTCAACCGGTTGCCGCACTGACACTGAGGCAGGTCTTCACGGTGCAGGAGGTAGTTGTGCCCAAGCATGGCCCATGTGGAGCCAGCATAGAACCACAGAGTCCCTGTGAGAGGCCCGCATGGAGGACTGCCACACATTCGTAGTCTCCTTAATGACACACAGTTTGATGTGGTTACTAAGACTATGCCATTCCGTCTCCCAAAGCCGGAAAACCTGGTGGCACAAAAACAAACGCAGGTCAGTAATTGGAATGCCAATCTCCATAAGTGGTTTCCGTGTAGCCTGTTTGGCCAGCCTGTTAGCAAGTTCATTGCCTGCGATTCCGACATGTCCTAGGGTCCACACAAACACCACTGAATGACCGGACTGTTCCAGGGCATAGATGGACTCCTGCATGGTTGCTGCCAGAGGATGATGAGGTTAGCACTGGTCGATAGCTTGTAGGCTGCTCAAGGGGTCAGTACACAGAAGAAATGACTCCCCAGGGCCTGAACAGATGTGCTCAGGAACACGAGATATAGCCATCAGCTCTGTAGTGAAAACACTGCAGCCATTGGGCAAGGAATGCTGTTGAATATGTCCTCCATGGACATATGCAAAGCCGACGTGACCATCAGCCATCAAGCCATCGGTGTAAACCCCTTCATGGCCTCGGTACATGTCAAGAATCGAGAGGAAGTGACAGCGGAGATATGCGGGGTGATCTGAGTCCTATGGGCCATGCGAAAGGTCCAGGCAAAGCTGCGGCCTGGGTGTAAACCATGGAGATGTATGTGAATGGACCTTGGGTATAGGTGGTAAAGGCAAGGACTCCAGTTCAGACAGAAGGGATTGGACGCGAACTGCAATTGTAAGCCCTAACCTGGGCTGCCGATGTGGGAGATGAAGCACCATTTGTGGGAAAAGGAGATGGTAATTTGGTTGAGCAGGAGAACTACAAACGTGTGCAACGTAACTGGTGAGCAGTTGCGCATGCCTGACGTGCAATAGAGGGACACCAGCCTCTGCCAGGACGCTGGTCACCAGACTCGTCCTAAAAGCTCCCACCACTAGTCGAACGCCACAGTGGTGCACTGGCTCGAGTATACACAATGCTGAGGGCGCCGCCAAACCATAAACCAGACTCCCATAGTCAAGGCAGAATTGAACAAGGGCTCTCAGAGCTGCAGCAGCATACAGTGATCTGCACCCCAGTTGGTGTTCCTCAGGCAGTGGAGGTGCTGCCAGCACTTCCGCTTAAGCTGGCGAAGGAGAGGAATCCAAGTTAATTAGGCGTCGAAAACCAGTCCTAAAAATTGATATGTCTCCACTACAGTGAGGGAATCATCAGTAAGGTAGAGTTCTGGTTCCGGATGAAAGGTACAACGTCGACAGAAGTGCATAAAACATGACTTTGTGGCTGAAAACTGGAAGCCATGGGCTAGAGTCCATGACTGTGCCTTGTAGATGGGTCCCTGTAGGCGCCTCTCAGCAACACCAGTACCGGATGGAGCAGTACGAAATGCAGAAGTCGTCTGCATACAGAGAGGGTGAGACAGACAGCCCTACAGCTGCTGCTAGACTGTTAATGGCCACTAAAAATAGAGATATACTCAATATAGAGACCTGCAGGACACCATTCTCCAGGATATGGGGGGAACTATGGGAGGCGCCAACTTGGACACGGGAAGTACGAAGCGACAGGAAATTCTGGATAAAAAACGGAAGCAGGCACCGGAGACACCACTCGCATAATGTGGCAAGGATATGATGTCGCCAGGTGGTGTCATATGCTTTTCGTAAATCAAAAAAGACGGTAACAAGGTACTGGCGTCTGGGGAAGGCTGTTCGGATGGCGGACTTGAGGGACACAAGATTATCAGTGGTACAGCGACCCAGGCGGAAACAGCCCTGGCACGAAGCCAGTAGGTCACGTGACTCCAGGACCCAAACCAAACATCGACACACCATACATTCCAACAGCTTACAAAGAACATTGGTGAGGCTGATGGGCTGATAGCAGTCCAAATCAAGCAGGTCTTGGCCGGGTTCGGGGACTGGTATTATGGTGCTCTCCCGTCAGTGCAAGGGAAAGATGCCATCGCACCAGATCCAGTTGAAGATCACAAGATGTCGCTTGTAGTCAGATGAGAGATGTTTAGTCATCTGACTGTGGATCTGATCTCGCCCAGGAACTGTGTCGGGGGAATGTGCAAGGGCACTGAGGAGCTCCCACTCTGTAAATGGGGCATTATTGGGTTCACTGTGGCGTGTAGTGAACAAGAGGACTTTCCCTTCCATCCATAGTTTGAGAGTGCAAAAGGCTGTGGAGGGGGGAGGGTGTCATTCTCCAACACAGAGGCACGAGCACAGCGCTCAGCAAAGTGCTCAGCAATCGCGTGTATGTTGGTAGATAACACGCCATTTATGTTGACACCGGGAACACCTGTTTGGGTCTGGTACCCAAAAACTCGTTTGATCTTTTCCCAGACTTGGGAAGGTGACACTCCTGTTTCCGTCTTTTGATAAGCTGGCAAATGTGGGAACGAAGCCGTTTAAAGTCTATGATGTGCTCCAGGCAATGGTGTCGCTTATGCCTCTGTAGAGCTCTCTGACGCTCCTTAATTGCCTCAGCGACTTCCGGTGACCACCAATGGACTGTCTTTCGCCGGGGGCACCCTGAAGAACGAGGGATCACGTTTTCCGCCGCAGAAATGATCATTGTAGTTACCTGCTCAACCACCACATTGATGTTACCATGTGGGGGAGATTCAGCGGTGACAGCACAGGTGAAAGCATCCCAGTCTGCCTTGTTTAAAGGTCATCTGTGCAGGCATCTGTGGGCCTGACGTTGGAGCAGTGACAGGAAGATTGGGAAGTGGTCACTACAACACAGCTCGTCATGTGCTCTCCAGTGGATAGATGGGAGAAGGCCAGGACTGCAAACTGAGAGATCAATGGCCGAATATGTGCCATGTGCCACACTGAAATGTGTGAGGGCACCTGTATTTAAAAGGCAGAGGTCGAGTTGTGACAGTAAATTTTCGACATCTCTGCCTTGACCAGCAAGCACGGTGCCACCCCACAAGGGGTTATGAGTGTTAAAATCTCCCAAAAGTAGGAAAGGCTTAGGGACTTGATGAATCAGTGCAGCCAATGCATTCAGGGGTACTGCACCATGTGGAGGAAGATATACGTCTCAGACAGTCATTTCCTGCGTCATCCTTATCCTGACAGCCACAGCTTCAGGAGGGATTTGAAGTGGCACAGGTTCACTGCATACTGAGTTCAGGACATAGACACAAACTCCACCTGACACTCTGTTATAGTCGCTATGGTTCTTGTAATGCTGGGGACCAGATTTCCTGGGGGGCATTGCAGAAAGCAGATGTAAAGCTTAAGAGTTGCTGTAGCTCAGCCAGGTGGTGGAAGAAACCGCTGCAATTCCAATGAAAGATGATTTTATAGTCAGGCTGGGAAGGCATGAAGAGCGCAAGGAGGCAGGTTATGTCTCAGGGTCACCTACTGCCACCAATTGTGTATTTGTAGCCATTGTGATGGTGGATGAGGCGTCAGTGAGATCCATGTCCACAGGGGATGGTAAGATCTCCACTGCATCCTCAGATGCAGAATTGGTAGGGAGTGGTGGTGCTGCGGCCACCAGTGAGTCCTGTTTCTTAGCAAACTTCTTCTTAGTTTGCTTGCTGTCTCGCTTCCCTTTAGGAGTTTGCTGGAAAGCTGTCTCCAAAGCAGCTTTAGGCACGGAGGAAGACCATGAAGCTCTTCATTCAGCAGCTTTTGGCTCCTTGAGCCACTGGCGAGTATCCGTCGTGGCACTATTGGAGACCTTGGGAGAGAGGGCCCCAAGGGACCCCTTCTGCACAACACAAGAGGAGCCGAAGGAGGCTGTCGCTTCTCTGGCAGGGGGGAAGAGACCGATATCCCCTGCATTCAGGGGGGTCTTGATCCCAAAGTAGGTGCTTTGGGAGCAATGGAGGAAGATTTGCCTCCTACCACAAAGGGGGCAGATGTATTCTGGTGGCTTAGCGGGCCCACTGTTCGTGGCACAGAGTGAGGAACCACTGACACTTTGGATAGCAATGGTGATGCAGCTGCAGCATATGTTGACATCAGCTGAATGGGGTGAAATCTTTCAAATTTACGTTAAGCCTCTGTGTAAGTCAACCGGTCCAGGGTCTTGTACTCCATAATTTTCCAGCCCTCTTGCAGTACTGGTCAGTCTGGCGAGCAGGGAGAGTGGTGCTCTCCACAGTTGATGAAAGTGGGAGGAGGCGCTCATGGAGTACGTGGGTGCAGTGGACATCCGCAGTCTCGACATGTGGCACTGGAAGTGCAGCGGGAAGACATGTGCCTGAACTTCCAGCACTTAAAGCACTGCACAGGGGGAGGGGCATATGGCTTAACATCACAGCAGTAAACCATCAACTTGACCTTTTCAGGCAATGAATCACCCTCAAAGGCCAAGATGAAGGCACCGGTAGCAACCCTGTTGTCTTTGGGTCCCCTGTAAATGCGCCAGGTGAAATGAACACCCCACCACTCTAAATTGATGTGGACTCATTGTCAGACTGCAAGAGGAGATCGCAATGGAAAACGATCCCGTGGACCATGTTGAGGCTTTTATGGGAAGTGATGGAAACAGGAATATCACCCAGCATGTCACAGGCGAGTAATACTCGGGATTGGGGAGGGGATGCTGTCTGATTCACAACTGCACTATTTTGAACCTTGGACAGTGCTATCACTTCTCAAAACTTATTCTCAAGGTGTTCAATGAAAAATTGAGGCTTCATAGGTAGAAAGGAGTCCCCTTCAGTTCTGCTCCAGACTAAAAACTGAGGCGAATATGGCTCTGTCCGTTCTGTAGCCCAACGTTCTTCCCATGATATAGTGAGGGAGGGAAACGGTTTAGGGTGAGACCTGTTGGCATTGTACTCAATCCTGCCCTTCTCAGAGACTGCTAGGGCCATAAGGTCACCAGCAAGAAATGACTTAGTCCACTTCACTGGGGGTCATCCACCCTGATGCCACCCACTCTGATCAGGGGCTCTCCACACAGGCACCACCCAGCCACAGCAAAGGCCAACTGGCATGATGGCCATTGCCGGGAGTCCTGATGGCCCAGGAAGGCAGGCATCTACTCCTCAGCATACATAGGGAGTTTACAGCTCAGGCATCAGCAGTGTGATCCCTCTGTTGTCAGAAGGCTACCACCAAATGGGTAAATGACAGCCCCACCACAATGGACTGGCTACCATGCTGGATATTGGGTGCAGAGAAATCCAATATTGTTACAGGGTGAAAGAGGACAGGAGACAATGGAAGAAGATGACATTCTCCGGAAAGTGTCCACACCCAAATAGTTGAATCGCTGGTGGAGATGCAAAGCCATGACAAGAGATTCAGGAGATAGAATCTAAGGGCACTATGGATAACTCATGCACCACATAAGGCATCATTCCCCATATGGCCTGCACTTCTGTAGAATTTTGAAAGTGGCTGGTCAAACTATAGAAAGGGACCTCAACTCATAGGGCCGAGAAGTGTGAGACTCCTTTTAGTCACTTCTTACGACAGGTAGAAATACCTCGAGCCTATTCTAACCCCCACACCCACAGGGGATCTATTAACCTGTTTAGAGAGCTGTTTACATGGCATGGTGCACATGAACTGTTTCTGCCTAAAGAGCCAGTCACGAGCAAGGGACGACTCAACCTGGCTGCTCAAATTTATCGGCGAACACTGTACCTGAATCATACTCATCTTGTATTTGCATGTGTTGAAAGGATGGATATGACTGTTTCAAAATCTGTTCTCTAAGTCTGACATCAGTTACATTGTACACGATCGCATCACATAACATAACATCAGAAAAATAAAGCACCACAAGCACATTTGAATGTGCATTTCTTCGTCATACTCATCAAATCTGTTACACACTGACGATAAGTTTTTTCTGCCCTGTTCTTGTAATGAAAGAATGGTACCTAGCTGCCACTACATTGACTTGTTGGTCATAATAGTTAGAGAATCTACAACCGGATCATAGGAAAGTTTACTCAGAGTGGCATTAGGGAACAATTTCTGAATGAAGCAAAAAACTGCGCTTCCTACTGTTGGTAAAAAGTATTGTAGTTTCACAGTAACTGGTACTTTCGTCTCTGTGGCAATTTCAAAGCCACTGTAAATGCTCAATGCCTTATCGACACTTACCCTATGCCTCGACCTGAAGAATTGTTCACTAAACTTGCTGGAGGCCAGTATTTTTCTAAACTTGACCTGTCAGAAGCTTATCATCAACTTCCTCTCGACGCTGCTTCCCGGCAGTTTCTGGTCCTTAACACGCCTTTCGGCCTCTATCAATACCAATGATTGCCATTCGGGGTTGCCAGCGCCCCTGCTTTCTTTCAGCGATTCTTGGAACAATTATTGCTCACTGTCCTTGGGAGTATAAATTACCAGGACGACATTGTTGTCACTGGCTCCACCACTGACGAACATCTTCAAAATCTCCGCACACTTTTTCATGTCTTACAGACAGCCGGTCTTAAGTGTAATCTTCAGAAATCAAAATTTTTTCAGGCATCTATCACGTACTGGGGGTTTCAACTCTCTCGGGATGGTATTCATCCGCTTCAGCAAACTGTCGCTGCGATCAGTGCCCTTCCTCACCCTACATCTGTTAAGGAACTGCAGGCCTTCTTGGGGAAAATAGCATACTATCACAGGTTTTCAACGTCTACTGCTTCGGTGGCTCAGCCGTTGCATTGCCTGTTGCACAAAAACATGCCTTTTCACTGGTCCTTGTCATGCGATGCGGCTTTCCAGAAATTGAAGACTATGCTGAAACAGGCCTCGTGCCTGGCTACTTATCGACCTGGCCAACGTCTTGTTCTTGCCACGGACGCCTCTCAATACAGGGTTGGTGCAGTCCTTGCGCACTGTTTTTCTGACGGTTCTGAACAACCCATGGCTTATGCCTCCAAAATGCTCACGGATGCCCAACAAAAGTATTCTCAAATTGAAAAAGAAGCTTTGGCCATTATTTATGCTCTTCATAAGTTTGGTGTTTTTCTCTATGGATCCAAATTTCATCTTGTTACGGATCACAAACCACTTGTTTCCTTGTTTCATCCATCAACATCACTTCCCGACAAGGCTGCACACCGCCTCCAGCGTTAGGCTCTTTACTTGTCTCGTTGTAATTATGAGATTCATTTCCGGTCGACGGCTCAACATGCGAATGCTGATGCACTGTCTCGCCTTCCCATGGGTCCTGATCTGGCATTTGATAGGGACGAACTTTTGTTTTTCCACCTGGATGTTGCCAAGCAGCGGGTTGTGGACGGATTCCCCATCACTGGGGACCGGCTGGCGGCTGCTACGGGTTCTGACCTTACCCTCTCCTGGGTTTTACGCTGTATTCAGAAGGGTTGGCCAGATCGTCCATCCGCTAAGACTTCTGATCTTGCGGAACTACTACACTTTGCGTTACCGCCTCACGGCTAGGGATGGTGTTATCCTCCTTTCCACCGAAAATGCTTCTCTGTGTGTTGTGGTACCTGCGTCTTTGCGTGCTTCGGTCTTGCGCCTCCTTCACCAAGGGCACTGGGGTGTCTCTCACAGAAAATTTCTGGCGCGCCGTCATGTGTACTGGCCCAGCATCGACTCTGAAATTGCACACATGGTCGCTGCCTGCGGCCCTTGTGAGTCACAGGCCGCCACCCTGAAGTCATCTTTGTCACTGTGGCCTTCGCCTGAGAAGCCCTGGGAGCGTATTCATGCTGACTTCGCGGGACCTTTTTTAGGTACACCTACTCTAACTTTCCTTTCATTGTCCGTTGCACGTCGCCTACCACCGCAGCAACCACCAATGCCCTAGCTTGCATTTTCTCTTTGGAAGGCCTTCCCTCTACTCTTGTCACTGATAATGGTCCACAATTTGCCTCTTCCGATTTTTCGGATTTTTGTGCCCGTCATGGCGTCATGCATGTCACGGCCCCTCCGTTCCATCCACAGTCAAACAGTGAGGCTGAACGACTGTTCGCACACTTAAAGCTCAGATGAGGAAACTCCTGACTTCTTCTGCTGCTGACGATGCCCTTCTCCAATTTCTGGCTTCTTACCGTTTCACCCCCATGGGCGACCACAGCCTGGCTGAGCTCTTACACGGCTGACAGCCCTGCACGCTACTTCATCTTCTGCGGTCTTCCACTTCACGTCCGCAGGTGCCTTTGCTTGACCGGTTCACCGCCAGCTACCTTGTATGGATACGGGGATATGGCAAGCGGCCAAAATGGAGTCCTGGCCGCATCTTACGACACCATGGCCGACGCCTGTATGAAATCCAGACAGACACGGGTGTTGCAGTGCGTCATTCGGACCAGCTTCAGCCTCGTGTGCCGACGACACCTGTTCCGGATGCCACTACACCACCTTCGGCTCTACCTGACGCTCGGGATCCTGGAATCTCTCATTGCTCACAACGCAGTCCTCTCACCATCATATCGGTGCCAGCACAAGAACTGACGCCAACAGGAGACATGCCCATGCAGGAACCAGATGACCATCATCTGTCGGAGCAACGCTACTCACCTCCTCCTTCCACGGACGCGGACACATCACCCATGTCTCCTGTTATAACAACCGAACTTGCCGCAATGGGCAGATTGGTGCACAGCGCCCCAGCAGATTCGACCCCCACGTCTCCTGTCATCTCGACCCGTTATCATCGGGGACACTTCCGTCCATACGGGAAGCCTCCTCCCCAAGAATTTACGGCCGGTCAAACAACACCTATGTATGTTAGCAATCTACAGGCCACCTCCATCAAGACCTGTGCAAAAACTTCAAAGGGGGGGAAAGTTTTGTGACTCGCCGATCTTTCAAAGTGCCACCGTGCAGTTACGCGCCTCCTCTACACACGGTGCTGTCTGCCAGCCATGCAGCAGCAGTGCCACCTAAGCGGCCAGCCAGCCAGCGGCCACTAGACTCGGACTCAGTTTATGATTTGACTGTTAAAGTGACACACGTCTTACTCTGTTTACTTGATCTGTGACTTTCATGTATTGCGTCGTCCTTGAAATATATTTGTTCAACTTGAAGTTATAACACGACCCCTCACATGGTTCCATTGCTAGCAGTTATCTTTGCAGACATGTGCAGCTGTGCCTGCTGTAATGAAAGAAGTGATGATTGACATAGATCAGCATATGAATCCTCTTCTGCTTATCACTCCTTATTCACAGTGTCTTCATCTAAACTTGTGTCATGTACATAATCATCATCTTCGTCAGTGAAGTCAATTTCCAATTCAACTTCATAATTTTCTTTGTTTTCCACTTACTGTGTCTAATGTTTGCTGTAATCTGTCATTCTAACCACATATGTGTAATGCAAACATGGAATATTACTTTAGTATGATTGACTGCTTTAATACTACCTATGTATATATTGTTTACTGACACACTCTATACCCTCATGAGTTTGTCACAGTTGGATCAATGAAGTAAGAAATAAATAAATAAGAGATGTAACACTTTTTCATCAGAAAGTCTACGCTGATGACACATGTTCGAAAACGTGCTTTGTGGACAAAAAAGATATAAACTATGGTTGACTGGAATTTCCATGTGCCAAATTGCAATACTGAGAAGCAAATGCGCTGCATGACTGCTGACTGTTGCCACTCCATTGTTGGATGATCTACATACATTAAAAAAGGAAATTACAGTGGGTTCGAATTGACCCCTTCCGCCATTCTAGGTATATCGAATGAAATGTTGAAAAAAATATAAATATTCTGCATCCTAATACATGACTGC
Organism: Schistocerca piceifrons; assembly: GCF_021461385.2. Lineage (NCBI taxonomy): Eukaryota > Metazoa > Arthropoda > Insecta > Orthoptera > Acrididae > Schistocerca > Schistocerca piceifrons. Next base: position 292,280,596 of record NC_060149.1, on the reverse strand, counting down.
AAAGAGGAGAAAAAATTAGGAAAATTCATTTGATTTTGTTAATGAAGTAAATAAATCAGATACGACAATGAAGGAAAAAATATGACGGATGTCTTTTGACCACTTCCACTGTTTTACTGTCAAATGTCACACTTGAGCAGTGATACACATTGCACAGTACAGTTCGTTTAATGTGGAACTCACACCATAGCTTTCATATTGCAATTCTTCTGTAATTTGTAGCTGAATCCATTTACGTTATGACATTTTCAGCACCATATAGTGGGAAAATTTTCATAAATTTTTATTGTTTCCATCACATTTCTGTAATAACTTCAAGTTGAACAAATATATTTCAAGGAAGACGCAATACATGAAAGTCACAGATCAAGTAAACAGAGTAAGACGTGCGTACACTTTAACAGTCAAATCATAACTGAGTCCAAATCTAGCGGTCGCTGGCTGGTTGGCCGCTTAGGTGGTGCTGCTGCTGCATGGCTGGCAGACAGCGCCGCATGTAGAGGACGTGCGTAACTGCGCGGCCGCACTTTGAAAGATGCAACAGGCGATGCAACGGCTGAGCCACCGAAGCAGCAGATGGTGAAAACCTGTGATAGTATGCTATTTTCCCCAAGAAGGCCTGCAGTTCTTTAACAGATGTAGGGCAAGGAAGAGCATTGATCGCATTGACAGTTTGCTGAAGCGGATGAATACCATCCCGAGAGAGTTGAAACCCCAAGTACGTGATAGATGCCCGAAAAAATTTCGATTTCTGAAGATTACACTTAAGACCGGCTGTCTGTAAGACATGAAAAAGTGTGCGGAGATTTTGAAGATGTTCGTCAGTGGTGGAGCCAGTGACAACAATGTCGTCCTGGTAATTTATACACCCAATTACAGTGAGCAATAATTGTTCCAAGAATCGCTGAAAGAAAGCAGGGGCGCTGGCAACCCCGAATGGCAATCATTGGTATTGATAGAGGCCGAAAGGCGTGTTAAGGACCAGAAACTGCCGGGAAGCAGCGTCGAGAGGAAGTTGATGATAAGCTTCTGACAGGTCAAGTTTAGAAAAATACTGGCCTCCAGCAAGTTTAGTGAACAATTCTTCAGGTCGAGGCATAGGGTAAGTGTCGATAAGGCATTGAGCATTTACAGTGGCTTTGAAATCGCCACAGAGACGAATATCACCATTTGGCTTAGCAACGAAAATGACAGGAGAGGACCACTCACTGGAAGTGACAGGAAGCAAGACCCCTGAAGCAGTGAGACAATCCAGCTCCCATTTGACCTGATCACAAAGGGCCACAGGAATGAGTCAAGCCCGAAAAAACTTAGGCCGTGCAGTGGGTTTGAGCGTGATATGAGCTTCAAAGTCGTTTGCATGGCCTAACCCAGGACAAAAAAGGGACGACAATGTCGTCAACAAGGTATCCAGTTGAGAATAAGGAATAGCATCAGAGACGAGTCATCTATGGTGAACCCAAAAACACGAAAGGCATCGAAACCAAAAAGATTCTCTGCGTTACTATGGTCAACCACAAATATGGGAACAGTGCGAACGACAGATTTGTAAGATACCTCAGCATCAAATTGTCTCAAGAGAGAAATCTTCTGTTTATTGTAAGTCCGTAATTGCCTAGTGACAGGTGACAGGATTGGAGAACCCAACTGAAGATACGTCTGAGAATTGATGATAGTGGCAGCAGAACCAGTATCCACCTGCATGCGAACATTTTGACCAAGTATTTGGACAGTGAGGAATAACTTCCCTGAAAGGGAAGAAGTACATTTGACAGACAACACAGAATCAGAATCAGTGTCATGTTCATGAACATCATATATGCGGTCGGATTTGCAAACGGATGACACATGACCGTTTTTTTTGCATTTGTGACACACGGCCTAACGTTGTGGACAATCTTCTCGTGAATGTTTTGTAAAACACCACGAACATGAAGGAAGTTGCCGTGGGTTTTGCTGTAGTTTCTTAGAGGTTTGTTTACGGTTAGGCCGAGGCTGCGCTTGGGAGCGTACTGCGGCCACGTCGGCCGGCGGGGACACGCCACACGCTTCGTCAACAGTGCACAGAGGTTGTATTCCCCCGACGTCACCCCAGGCCTCTATTTGCGCTCCAGCAATGCGAGGAATTTCAAAAGACTGAGCGATGGATAGGACTTCATCTAGAGTTGGATTTGCCAGCTGAAGGCACGTTGCCAAACTTCTATGTCGGGCGCCGATCGGATAATAGCATCCCGTACCATGGAATCGGCGTAGGACTCTTTGTGAACTTCAGTAACAAATTGACACTTTCTACTGAGGCCGTGAAGTTCAGCAACCCAAGCGCGATAGGATTGATTTGGTTGTGTTTGACAACGATAAAAGGCAACACGAGAGGCTACCACATGCGTATGCTTTTGAAAATAGGCGGACAGAAGTGAGCACATTTCAGCAAAGGACAAAGACGCAGGATCTTTCCAAGGAGCCGATTGCGACAACAACCGATACGTTTGAGGTGAAATCCATTAAAGGAACAGAGACTTACAAGTTTGTTCGTCCACGACATGAAATGCCAAGAAGTGCTGTCAAAGACGTTTTTCGTAATCAGACCAGTCTGCCGCCGTTTCGTCATAAGGAGGAAAAGTAGGTAGAGACAACGGCGAGAGACGCCCCGCATTTGATGCCGCGACGAAATCACGAATCGCATTTGTGAGAAGCGTTTGCTGTTCTATAAGACCTTGCAATAGTTGCTCTAAAGTAGCCAAGGAAACATGTGGATCAACGATGGAAAAGAAAAATCACTACCTCATCACCAACTGTAATAACTTCAAGTTGAACAAATATATTTCAAGGAAGACGCATTACATGAAAGTCACAGATCAAGTAAACAGAGTAAGACGTGTGTAAACTTTAACAGTCAAATCATAACTGAGTCCAAATCTAGCGGTCGCTGGCTGGTTGGCCGCTTAGGTGGCGCTGCTGCTGCATGGCTGGCAGACAGCACCGCATGTAAAGGACGCGCATAACTGCGTGGTGGCACTTTGAAAGATCAGTGAGTCACAACAATTTCCCATTTCTTTGATAATATTCCATTCAAATTTGACATCGGTCTGAGTAGCTATTCTTTTTTTATGGCATTTTGAACCTGGAACTTTAATTATAATCACCCTGTCGTATGAAAATAAACATAAGTCTGATATGACCTGCTGATGACAAAAAGGGAAGAGGACATATACTTTCATAGGGCCAATCCACAGAACAACTTACAGGAAGCTGCAGTGAGCATACTGTTACCTTCTCATAAACATATATAATGAGTGAAATTGTTTGCAAATCTGTGATGAGGAGAACAAGTAAGACATGATGTTCATCACTTTATTAATAAAGGTATTACCTAACCAGGTAGCTGAGCATATTAAAGCAGCCCTTCTGGGATGTGAGGTGGTGAGCTTGATCCAGATTTAATCTGACTTGTGGATTAATGATGAGGGCTGCTGAGTTGGCCAGACAGGATGTGGTTTTTAGACTGTTTCCCACACCCAACGAGGTAAATGCTGGTCTGGTATGCACATTCTGCCTCAGCTACATGCTATGCAAACTTTTAGCAAACATTCTTACACTTGAACATAAATCTAGATGCAGGTGGTAGGTGGGGTACACCAATTCTATCTTGGGGGGGGGGGGGGGGGGGCATTTGGAAGGGCATCTGGCCAACACTTACCACTAACATTGCTCAAACACTTATAAATACTGACCCTGTAGAAGAAATGGGAAAAGGGAAAAGAAGAAGAACAAGAAAAGTAAAGCTATTAACCCTTTAACAGCTCTCTTGTAAGTAAGTTAATCCTTTTTTGTGGATGGTGCAAACACTCTCCACAGGAGTGTTGCAATACATCTCTTTGAGACAAATGCAAGGAGATTTTACCTGCATTTGTATCCTCGCTCCTTCCATATGGATCTCGATCCTGTTCGTGTTCAACGGTAACACTGGAACAATCTTATTAATGTAGTCTAGGTATCATTCTCCCCTTTACTTTGTGCTTAGGAACCTGTTGCAGTTGGGGGAGGAATTTGCAGAACTCTTAAGAGATTTCTGGGAAACCTCTAAAGCCATTCAACTTGTATTTATTGAACTGTGTTCAGCATATGGTAAAACCTCAATTCTGCAATTCGACAATTTATGCCCTGGTCTCTTTGAAGTACCTTTCTACAATTTTAAGCTCTTTCATCATAGTTGACTGTTTATTTCTAGATGGGAACACACTGTTTTATATCATTCATGTGATAGTGGAGGAATTTGCACAGTTTTACTTTGCTCAACATTTTATTGGAGAAGATACAGTTCTTTCAATGGATACATTTTTTGTTAGTACATGTACATATTTTACTACTCAATCCAGAATACTCTGTATTGCTGAATTCAATGTGGAAGACTGTACCTTATAATTCCTTTTCATGTGCACTTTATATTTGATGGGTAAGTTTTGCCTCTTTTATCTTCTGCCTTACAATATAAAACAACTATCCAATTAAAACCAGTATCTCTACTTTACACTGTTAATTACTTGGACAGTTAAAACAAGTAAGCTACGTTCTCTTCTATATTTATGTAGGAATATACTATATTTACTTGACGCTGCATGTCAAGACAATATGGTCACTGAGCTAGAACAGTTTGTCGTAATACAAGCACAGAAGAAACAGGCACAAACAGATGACACACAAAATTAATATGAAGGGAAAAAGTGCAAGTACTAAGACTGGTTGCTTACAGGCAGAATAGAATAAAATGCAAAAGAATGAATGGGAGATCGAAATAGAAGTAATTGTTCCCTGTCACTCAAGGAGAAGGAAGGCTAATGCAAAACAAGGAGATGATATAAATAAGAAAAAAGAAATGAAGATTAGGTTTTAACATCCCATTGATGACCATAAAGAAGGATAATGTCTGGGAAGAAACAGAAAGTATGAAGACGAAAATATAAGAAAGAATTCTGTAAAAATTCAGATGGCAGTAATCACATCAACAAAGAGTCTAAAACACAGTATGCATCTGCAAAACATTTTAAAAATATAGGAAACCTCAAGTACGCAGCTGGGATGTTCAACAGAAAGTAAGCAATTCAGTAGACATGAGAGGAGGTCTGAAGGAAGAAGCGCAGATGGAAATATGGAAGCATCCGATCCCGCCCGTCTGCTTTGACCCATGACGTCACAAATATGGCGGAAACGACCATAAACCACGATTCCAATATGGCGCATATAAAGTAGTTACGTACACATTATGTGGACGAAAATACATCAAAAAGCAAACATACAGGTGCAGGAAATAGGGGGTTTTTGGGTGGGGACAAACTAAATACAAACAAATTTAGACATCCACCCCCATACAAAACCACGCAAAATGAGGAAAAAAACCAACATCACAAAACTCCCCAAATACCACTAAACACAATATTATCTGGAATTGGACATTTCCCTTGACCTATATAGCTCAACAGCAGCTCCCGATCTCATAAATTAGGACCTAACACTTCCCTTGACCTATCTAGCTCAAAAACATCTCCCGATACCAAAACCAACATTCCCAGCCACACATTGGGATCGAACACTTCCCTTGACCTGTTATCCTTACAACATCTCCACATACAGCCGTCCCTAGTCCGAGACGCCGGAACTTTAAGTAAGCCTCATTTCTTCACAGCATACCGAACACTTCACGACTTCATCCAAAAATCCGAATAGTTGAAGAAATTTTATTAGAGACAACGCACTGTCCCCCATCATAGCTGACAACCAAAAACTGTTGACCCTGTCAGTCATATCCATACTTACCAAAGACATAAAAAAGCAATTTACCAAAATTCACACGACGCCACACTCCCAAACTAAACCAAAAACATCACCTAACACACCACCAGAGAGCACCACCGATCGCATCAAAACGACACCTACAAACACGCCATTCTCACTAACTAAATTCCGTGCCATCGTGACGTCATACACAACAACAGCCTTACGTCACAGGTCAAAGCCGATGGGTGGGATCGGACGCTTCGGTCGACTCGCGCAGACTGGTAAATCATGATTCATGGAGTTACAAATTTCTTGATAGTAATTAAAGCACCGATTGTATGAGACAGCATGGCACATTAGTAAGAATGCATCACTTGCTGACAAGATAGAAGAGGACAAACCATTCCATACAGCTAAATGTCAAAAAACTAATTGAGACTCTTGCTGTCTCAGAGTAATGCTTGTAGTATGTGTGACTACATACTGGTGTGACTGTGCTATAAAGAGTAGTTTACAAACAAAAGTGAAATTTTATAAAGTTTATTTATTTGTGTAGTCAGACCACATTGGACTACTGCAGCATTGGAAGACCTAGTGACAGGAACAACCAAATGAAAAAACAATTGATTCAGTTGGTTACTGGAAAACAGTCATCTAATTTGGTTGTAGTTTCACGTGTCAGCAGAATTATTCATTCATTATTTTGAGCAAAACTACTTTATGTGAGAAAACAAATGAAAACAATTTAATCAGTCGGTTGTAGCTATACGAACTGATTGGACTAAACATTCAGTCTTTTGAGTGAAACCAGTATGTGGGAGCAACCAAATGAAAACCGTCAATGCAGACCAGCATATTCAGTTCTGAGCAGACACATTCAATCAATTTGCCATTGTTAAAGCATTATTGTTGTGTTGTACCCTGATGGAGGTTGCAACATACATACACGAATCCCTCAGTTAGATAGCAAGTGGTGTGGGATTTTTCAGATCCACCAATGCTTTGGCACACTAGAGGCTTCATGCAAAGGAATAAGTTGACAACAGGGTTCAGGGTTTAGCTGAGGTTTATCAGGTCTCTATGGTTGGAGACAGCATACAAACTCGGGTATAAGGCTAGGGAGGTACAAATGAAGAAATGAGCTTCTGGTTTGGTACCTTGGTCTGATTTTATTGCTTCTTCCTGAGCTTACGTGAACATGCTGAAGAGCACAGTCACTGGGTCACAATTTTAATGAGTGGAGAACAGAGATGAGGCTTACTAGACACTCAAATTACTAGAACAAATAGCCTGCCTGCCCTATCACTTAGACTAGAATCATGAAAGGGAGCCAGTTTCTTATTGCTCAAATTGAACCCTCAGGTCCTGTATACATCACACTTTAAATGACAATAGTCATAGCTACAAGTAAGCCATGATAGACGAACTACCCACAGGTATGTACAGGCAAGAATGCAAGTCTTTCTTAGGAGACAAGCTTAATTGAATACGCATATTTCCCTTGCATAATTCTCTGCTGTCAGTTGATGGTCACCCAAGACTCATCTGCTGTCAGGAACTCTTGAATCAACTCCGTCCTGCTCGTCAACTGGTGGCATCTTTATACTGTGTTGCGGTTGTTTGCTTATAGATGATACGTGATCATGTCACATTTTTACCCACAATTTGCAACCAGCCAGCTTGAAATTATTGGTTTCTTAATGCTCGTCACCTCATACTGATATCGCTAAAGTTTCAAACACTGTACATCTCTGCCTAGGTTTCCAGACTGTAATTGTTAAAATTGTTACCAAGATGACTTTTTTGCTGGCAATCCTTTCATGATTTAGTCATTACTCATTTCTTAATGCTTGTGACCTCATATTTGTCTGGTGAAAGCATTAAGCCCGATACATCTCCATCTAGGTTTCCAGGCTTTCCTTGTTAAAATTCTTACCCAGACGACTTATTATATTTTTGTTGATCATCCCTCTATGAGTCAGTTATTACAGTTGACTGAACTCTGTTATTGCCTCTCTCTCTCACTCACACACACACACACACACACACACACACACACACAGGATTTAACTTTTACAAGCTTTCGGGGCCAGTGGCTCCATTTTCTGGCAGAAGAGTTGAAGAGGAAGGAAGAGAGGTGAAGGAAAAGGACTGCAGAGATTTAGGGAAACAGGTATAGTTCAGAAAAGTCACCCAGAACCTCGGGTCAGGGTAGACTTGCAGGACGTGATGAGAAAGAAAGACTGATTGTTGGGGACTGTAACAGGCAAGATTTGAAAATCTGGGAGCTTAAAGATGGAAGGCAGGGTAATACACAAGACAGAGGTTACTACTAAAACATCATGCATGCCTTAACAAAAGTGAAAAGCTAAGTGCATTGTATGTAACAGGGGTGGCAGGCAGGACAGCAAATAATAAACAAGCCAGAAAACGGAACATGTAGAAAACTAAAATGGAGTGAAGAAAGGACAAGTTACAGGAAAGAAATGCTGAGATGGAAGGAATTAATGTAAATTAAGGCCAGGTGGATTGCGAGAACCAAGGACATGTACTGCTAGTTCCCACCTGTGGAGTTCTGAGAAACTGGTACCTGTGTGGTGCAACAGGCGCAGAGATCACGACTGTCATGATGTACAGCACACTCTGCAACAGGATATTGTTTGTTGCCTGTATACACCCTCTGCCTGTGTCTATTCATCCTGACTGATAACTGGGTAGTAGTCATGCCACTGTATAAGGCTGAAGAGTGTTTAAACAACATCTGGTATATGACATGTGTTGTTTCACAGGTGGCTCGCCCTGTGATAGTATATTTTTGCCAGTTACATGGTGGGAATAGGTGGTGGTAGGAGGGTGCATAGGGAAAATCCTGCAGCGGGGACAGTCACAGGAGTAGGAGCCCCAGGGTAGGGAGATGGGTGCAGAAGGAGCATAGGGTCTGACAAGGATATTGCGGAGACCAGGTGACGAAAAGCTATTCTAGGTGTGGCTGCCAAAACCTCACACAGAATGGATCACACTTCAGTCCATGATTTTAGGAAGTCATGGCCTTGGCGAAGAAGCTGATTGATACATTCAAGACCAGGATAATACTGGGTGACAAGTGGAGTGTTCCAAAGTGTGACATACAGTATTTGCAAGGATGATTCATATTATGAAACTATATTAACTAAAAAAATTCAAAGAAAATTAATTAATGATGACACATTTTTCTTGCTAATAAAATACTTCCAATAAGCTACAGTATATGGTTTAAAAGCAAGTGAGTAAATCACTAAACAATTAAAAAAATGTATCTTATATGCTTTGTCCTCATGTCACCTCAGCATTACCAAAATAGAATTATCGGTGGTGGGTGTAAACCAACAGGAAAAGGAGAAGAGCTTCAATAAATTTAAACAGAAAAGTAATTGTTAATTTATTTAAACATAGATTTATAATGTAGTACCAATTACTAAGCTCTTTTAAAAAGTCCCAATTGATTGAAAGTAGAATGAAAAAGTCATATCCATGTTTGGTTTGCAGCTCCTTGTATTGGCCGTGTTTGCAGTTAACATTTTTGGGATTTGAGGTCCGCCTGATACGCAAAGCACCGTTTTTCTCAGTACCCAAACATGTTTCGGCATCACTGTGCCATCATCTGTGGGTTTTCGTTTTTATTTATTCTGCAATGTGAACGTTTTTGTTACATGATTATAAAATTAAGTGCATTTTTAGTTCAAACAACAGATCGTTTCTTTTTGTAAATACTTTTACATTTGGTGAGCATGAATTTACTGGACCACTCTTGTGTTAATTATTACAGGTAGCTTGTCATCTGCAGCCAAACGATGTTGATGAAAAAGTTTTTTGCTGAGAGTTAACCTATATTCTAGAGTGTAATTTAGTTTTTCGCGCCTATTTTCGTATTTACTTTCGTTTTCGTGTGACAAGCACTTCCATTCTCCGCATCATGCTGAGATGTTGTGATGCATACGTAACTACAGCAAGTATTTCCCACAAATTACGTAGTAAAACGCTTTTCACTACACCAGAACACAGTGTGATTGTGATTTGTTGTGTGTCCCAGCCCAGTCAGTGTTCATTTGTTTACCAGAGAGTTTGGCGCCAAATTTGAATTTTATTTGCATTTTATCTTTGTGTGTGTTTCTTAGCTGTGCTTGTTGTCTTTTATATTGTATTCCTATTTGTGTGCAAATGGTGCGTCTTTTTAGTATATTTATTTTTCGTGTGTGTGTGTGTGTGTGTGTGTGTGTGTGTGTGTGTGTGTAGGCTTTATCTGTTTGTGCTGTTTTCATTTGTAAAGTTCCTTTTAATGTGTTAAATAGTGTGCCCTTGCAGAGTGTAGTGTATTCGTTTAAGACCTGTTTTCCTTCCACTATTGCCTTCTTTATATGGAAATTTTCCTCAATGGTCAGTTTGCTGTATAGGCTGTGGCTGGGTTTTAGTATTCTAAGTCTGCTTCTATTGTGGTTGGGTGGTGGTTGTTGGCTATAAGGTGGTCAGCAAATGTGCTATGGGAGCTGTTGCTTTTTAAAGCTCTGAGATGTTCTGAATATCTTGTTTTGAAGTTTCTGCATGTTTGTCCTATGTATACTGACTGGCAAGTGTTGCATGTGAGTTCATATATTCCTGACCTGTTAAATTTATCCAGGGGTGTTTCTTGTGTTCTGGTCTTTTTCTGTCTTGTGTTCTCCATCCTGTATCCTATTTGGAGTCCCTGTTTCTTTAATATGTTGCCTATTCTGTGAACAATCTTGTTATTGTAGGTGAGTATGTGCCATTTTGTTTTGTGTGTGTGTTGTTGCTCTTTTGTGGCTTGTGTGTGGTCATTGTTTGTGTTTTGTGTTGTTCTGTGCTGGGTAAGGATTTGTGTGTGTGTGTGTGTGTGTGTGTGTGTGTGTGGTGGGTTCATTTTTGTACTGTTTACATGTTTTTGGTTTAACTTGCCTACCATATGGGTAGTGTAATCATTTTCCACTGCTATTTGTTTTTTTGTGTTTAGTTCTTGTGTTCATGCAGGCGATGGCGTGATGAACCATCCCTGTTTCTTCTTCTCTTCCTAGCAAATCTATTCATCAAGAATCAGCAACATTAATGGCCATGGGTCCCTTTGAAGTAAAATATTCCGGAGGTAAACTAGGTTCCCATTCGGATCTCCGGGCAGAACCTACTTCGAAGAGATTCAGGCCGAAAGGAACTTTCAGGTTGGGAACATGGAACGTTAAAAGTTTGAACAGGCCAGGAAGATTCCAGACATTATTAGACGAATTAGATAGATATGATGTAGACATTACAGCTATTCAAGAAACTCGGTGGCAGGGGGAGGGTAGCATAAAGAGGGGTAACTATACATTTTTCTATAGAGGTGCGGAAGCTCACAGTTTTGCAACAGGTTTCGCAATACAGGGAAAAGTGCTTCACGCAATCAGAGATATAAGGTTCATTAGTGACCAACTATCAGTTATAGTGTTGTCCGGCAGGTGGAATAGACTAGTAGTAATTAATGTACACGCACCAACGGAGGACACTGAAGAGGTTGTTAAAGACAGCTTTTATGAAGAACTAGATCAACTGTGGGATGAGTTCTCCTCGTATGATACAAAATTAATCATAGGTGATTTTAATGCGAAGATAAGGAAGGAGGAAGCATTCCGGCCTACAATTGGGAAAGAAAGTTTGCATAACATTTCGAATGATAATGGCACAAGGGTGGTTAATTTTGCTGTTTCAAAAGACATAATTGTTGAGAGCACATATTTCAAGAGGAAGGACATTCATAAAGCAACTTGGGTCTCTCCTGATGGACACACCCGAAACCAAATTGATCATGTTCTTGTAGATCGGAGATGGCACACTAGTATAGAAAATGTTAGGACTTTCAGGGGAGCAGACTGCGATTCTGATCATTTTCTTGTAGTTGCCAAAGTTCACCAACGGCTATCTACAGTAACATCAAGGTGTCACAATGCAGAACTTGTTAGGTTCGACACTGACAAGCTAAATGATGAAAACTTTAGAAGAAGGTACATGATAGAAATTACAAATAGGTTTGATGCTCTCAGGACACACGAAGATCAAGACGAGGATGTAAATAAACAGTGGATCACTGTGAGGAATAATATCAAAGAGGCAGCGAAGGTCACAATAGGTGCAATTAAGAAGAGCAGGAGGAAACCGTGGTTTGATGAGGAATGCAAGAAATTGGTAGAGGAAAGGAGAAAAGCGAGATTAGATTGGGATAGAATGGGAGACAGAAAACGAGAGGAGTTCTTGAACTTGAGAAGGGAAGTTGGTCATAGGCTACGGGCAAAGAAGAGGGGTTATTTGAACAATCAAGTTACAAAAATGGAAACAAACAGTAAAACAAAAAACATTACGGAACTTTACCTGGACATAAATGGGTATAGGAAGGGCTTCAAGGCTAGGACAAATGCACTTCGAGGAGATGCTGGGGGAACACCGACAGACCCCAGTGCTATATTCAGTAAATGGAGGGCGTATTTTGAGCATCTATTAAATGTACGCCAGGAAGCAGGAAATGAGCAGGCATACGAAATACATACAGCAGAACCCCAGATACCTGAGCCAACGTTAAAGGAAGTAAGAGATGCAATCAACAAATTGAAAAACCATAAAGCACCAGGATCAGATTGCATAACTGCAGAACTAGTTAAAAATGGGGGACAGAAATTGATGGAAATAGTTCACAAAGTGCTAACTAAAGTATGGAACTCAGAGATGATACCTGAAGAGTGCCTGGAGTCGATTCTGATCCCAATTTTTCAGAAAGGTGGCAAAATGGATTGTAGTAATTATAGAGGGATATCGCTATTACCAGTATGTTCCAAAATTTTTTCGAATATTCTACTAAGCAGCCTTACACCATATGCAGATGAAATTGAGGGAGATTACCAAGCCGGCTTTCAGAGGAACAGATCAACTATAGACCAAATATTCACCCTGCGTCAAATTTTGGAAAAGAAATGGGAATGCAATAAACCAGTTCATAATCTTTTCATAGATTTTACAAAAGCATATGATTCAGTATTTCAGTCAAAATTGTACCAAATTCTTTTGTAACTTGGAATACCAAAGAAGTATGTTAGACTTATAGAAGTGAGCTTGAAAAACACAAAAGGTAGAGTACATGTGGGGAAATTGGAGTCAGAAGAATTTGTAATAAAAAACGGACTTAAGCAGGGAGATGCCCTGTCTCCGCTACTTTTTAATTTAGTCCTAGAATATATTGTACGAATGGCAGCAGATAATTCAGAGGGTGTGGAGTTAAATGGAAATATTAAGATATTAGGGTATGCAGATGATCTAAACATCATTAGCGATAGGAAAGAATCTGTAACAGCAAATGCGAATGCGTTAAACAAGGCTAGTGAAGATGTAGGTCTAAGGATAAGTAAAGACAAAACTAAATACCTGGTTACTACTAGAATGCCAACAGCAGTAGATCAGGAAATGTTAAGAGTTGGAGACATGCAGTTTGAAAAAGTGAACATATTTAAGTATCTAGGCGTGGACATCACTTCGAGAAATGAGATTGAATCCGAACTGAAGAAGAGATTACGGGCGGGAAATGCGTGCTACTTCTCACTGAATAGATCACTTTCATCACGGATATTGTCTAGGAATTTAAAGATTAGAATATACAAAACTATTATTCTACCAGTTATGCTGTATGGGTGTGAGACTTGGTCTCTCACTGTGCAAAATGAAAAGCCGTTTCGAGTATTTGAAAACAAAATTTTGAGGAAAATTTTTGGAGCAAAAAGGGATGACATTAGCGGAGAGTGGCGAAAACTGCATAACGAAGAGGTTCACGAACTCTATTCAAGCCCTGACATAATCAGTATTATTAAATCACATAGGCTGCGATGGGCGGGTCACGTAGCTCGAATGGATGAGGGCAGGGCAGCGCGCAGAGTACTGGTAGGGCAGCTAGAAGGAAAACGTCCTGTGGGGAGACCGAGGCGTAGATGGGAGGACAATGTGAAGGCTGATTTGAGGAGCCTAGGTATTGAAGGTGAATGGAAGGAAATAGCCCAAGACAGGGACAGATGGCGAAAATACGTTGCTGTGGTAATGGACTCTCGAGTCCGGTATGACCAGTGAGTAAGTAAGTAAGTAAGTAAGTAAGTAAGTAAGTAAGTTCTTGTGTGTAGTTCTGTTTGTTCATGGGTGTTCTGTTTAATCTGTGGAGCATGAATCTGAAGTTTGCATGCTTATGTGTCAATGGGTGGTTGTGAATGGTGGTGCTTGTGGTTGTCGGTTTCCTGAATATTGTGAAGTTGTGTGTGTTGTTTGTTTTTTGTATGGTGAGATCTAGAAAGTGTAGTGTGTTAGTTTCTGTTTCTAATGTGAAGTTAAAAAGTCATATTTAAGTAAATACACAAATTTTGAAAATACTTCATTTTTAGAAATATACTTTTTATTCACCTCTCCACAAAATAAAATATGTTATCTGTCTCTAAAAAAAAAGTCAGCAACATGTCATGGTTCATGTATAACTGAAAAAATTGTGTAATGATATCACTCAAACTTGAAGACTGAGTCAAAATATTCATACAACTAACGTAGCTGTCAGAGAGTTGTGTCAGTTGGCTGTCTGACACTAAGTGAAACCACTCAAACCCAGAAAGAGAGTGAAAACATTCATACAGCTTACATGGTCACAGAGGTTAGTTTCATTTGGTTGTTTGATTTGACTGAAAAAACTGACTGAATGGGGGAAAAAAAAACATTTGGCGAAACAGTTGCTAAAACAGTCTGTTGTCCCATCACTAGGTGGACCACTACTCAGTGAGCAAACCAAATAGATAGGCAAACATTGATTTCCCAGGAGCATAATATTATCTGTGTTTGTTTTGTTTTGTTAGGTATTTTACACCAAGAACCATGAAGATCTACAAGGGACACCTAGAGCATCTGTGCTTGATTATTTACTCAGAACTGCACAGTCCCACTGAACCCATGTCACCATCAGCAACAATGACAGCTGTGACATTGGCCATCTGTCTTCTCAATGACATGAGCAACTGGGCACATATAAGGGCATTTTTCTTTAGATGTGAGCTGGCATCAGAGTTTATTTTCATGCTGTTTCTTAAAATATGTCCTGATTATTCTATATGAGGTCAAAAGCAGAAAAAATAATATATTTGTGCTGTAAAAGTAAAAAAATCCATGTTTATATTATTTATACCATCAGATATAAATAACCATGTGATTCTAATCTGATCATATAAAATGTGCTTATTTGCTTCCGATTTTGCCTTTTTGTACGTTTTCAATAACTGCTATTGCTTCTTGTGTTTTGGTAGATGATAAATAACAAAATGAAAGAATTGACTGAGACTTAAGGTTATATGCTTGATGTTCTCTATTTAGCGGTAGTATTTGGTTAATGCAACTCCTTGATGATTGTGTTGTTTTAAACTATTGTTAATTACATTGCAATTGTGATCAAATTGTTCCAGTCTCCAGTTATATCAGTGACATCAAAGTAATCATACACTACGTTGCTGCAGTTCACAGAGCACAATCTGGTGTAGACACATTTACATAAACTGCTGGTATATCTGAGACTGAGAATTATATTGGGGCACAGAGTCAAATGAATGTTAAGCCTGATAGTAAAAGACAGAAGGTTTCATTTGGATGCTAATTTAAATGTGCCTTTAAATTGGCATCTCACAGTATTGAGACATGTACAGCAATTTCTGAGTGATCGACAGAAAATTCAACAAGTTACACCAGGATGTGTGAAGAGTAGAGGTCACAAGAAAGATTCACTTGAATGATCAAAAATGATGTACAACAATTTAAAGTTACTACAAAAGCTGAAAAATTTAAATCCTGATAGCCACTGTGTTACATACACATTTTAAATACCATTTGAAGGCTATTGAAATGTTTATTAACACACTGCAAAATGATCATGCTACAAGTGAAAAATCTGGATTTAATACTGAAATGGGAAATCATACATTTCTTTGATAAAAATCCATCTTCTCATTGACAGTCTCATGAACAGACACAAAATCTGCCCACTGAACTCTGCTTGGGACCTATTACTGGCTATAAAATGTTGCAAGTGCCTCTAGCAGAGGCACATCCACATGTCATGCAAGGAGGAGCCAAACTGACCACAGTGGGACTCCAGAATAATCCCTCCCTTCCCCACCTCCACCCCTCAATTCAGTCATAGCCATCCTGTGGCCTTGGGAGGGACAGATTGTCCCCTGGCAATTTCAATATAAAGACGACCCTGACACTTGTACAAATGGAATTACAGAACTTTAGAGACATTACTGGTCTCATACAGATACGATTTCATGTGTACAGACTGAACCGGTGAGTGAAAATTTGTACCAAGGCTGGGAATCGAACATGGGTCTCCTGTGTACTAGGCAGATCACTAAGCCACCTTGGCACAGCAGTTCCCTCAACTGCAAAGATTACCCTGGCATGCCTCCCTCCTCAATCCAGATTCTCAGTTCTGCTCCAGTATACTTTAAATTCCCCATTACACATGAACAGAATTGCCGAGGCTCTCCATGTTCTGGAGGTGCTATTCCAGAACATGCAGAGCCTCAGCAATACTGTTCGTGTGTAAGGCGCAATTTAAAGTATAGTGGGGTGGCAATGAGAATTTAGATTGAGGAGGGGGTGTGCCAGGGTAATCCGTGCAGTTGGGTGAACTGCTGTGCCAAAGTGGCTTAGTACCTGCCTATTAAACAAGAGACCCGGGTTTGATTCCTGGTCACACCGTTTCAACACTTCCCCAGAAGATAATGGGATTGACACACATCAAAATATCATGTCATTTCAGTGATATCACCACACTGGAAATCCAATAGCTTTAAACTGGTATCAAAGAATATTGTGCACAAGTTTCCTGATTACGTTTTGGTAGTATGGGGAGATTTCAACTTGTTAGCTACTGACCAACAGTCACCTAGCTCAAGTTTCAGAGACAAGGATTCATGTGAGATTGTTCCAAGTATCATTTCTGAAAATTCCTTTCAGCAGACTAGAGAACTGACTCATGAAGGGCACACATCTCAAATCTCCTGGTAACTAAACACACTAATAAAAAGGAATCTGCTCATAAATTTCTTCTTCTTCTTCTTCTTTCTTCAAGTGTCAGGTATTTGTTATATCCTCTTGTTCAGTGCCTTCTTCATCTGTGGTTAGTTTTATTTGAACTCTCCAGCTATTTCTTGGTCTAACTATTGATATTTTCCCTGTTGGGCAATAATTTACTATGATTTTACACATTCTGTTTTCATTCATTCTTGAGACATGTTTCTTCCACTTTTTATACTCTTTGACTTGTTTATATAAATTCTTGTCCAACTGTTGTATTCCTTACCATATCAGACACACTATAGCCAGCTGCCCTACTTAAACCTCATTACTGCAGTTTGTATCCTTTGTTCATTTCCAGCTGTTATTGCCCATGTCTGATTGCCATTAAGCAGGTGTGGGCAAATAGTGACCCGCAGGCCGCCCACTAATAGTTTTTTATTTTTTTGCCCACCAAAACAGTCAGAATTTTTATGTAACAATTTATACCATGTTTGAAGTGCAAATTTAACTAATGCATGTAATCATTTTAAAAGGTGCAGTCTTCTGCTTACCTCTGTTCATACAAAGTGGCCCCTGAGCCAAAACTATTTCACACCTCTGCCATAAAGTACAGATGATATTGCCATGAATTCATAGAACTTTATTAGAGCTTCTTTCCTCTCCTTTTTGTTCAGTAATCTGCATATGTTCCCAATAATATAACTGTGAAGGAGATGGTATTTCCTAAGTAGCTGAATTCCTTCCGCTGCTGGTCATTTACTACAATTTTTCTTGGGACCGGGTATCAGCAATCAGAAGCTATGACTTTTGGTATTTGGGGAGAGATTGTTGAGTTATAGCTCTTGTCAATTATATTTAATTAAAAAATCACTTTTTGAATTTGCTTATCAACATGGAGTGTTGTCACTAAATAATCAGGTGTTACAACTTGTTCCTTTAAGTTTCCATTTGCTTCACTCTCTTTCTAAAGCTTCTTACAGTAATCTAACAATTGTAATTTACTTATCATTTTGATGTCCATATTTTGTATCCTAATGTAAGTGCTTCATTATTTTACAGGCAAAAGCTGTTACAGCATCTACTACACACGTTAGAAGGAACAGAAATCAGATTGTAAATTATCTGACCAGTCAACATTAAACATTCAGCTCTGAAGATAAAGAATTGGAGTGTTAATGGATAAAATTCTAGAATATTTCACATTATGTTATAAACATAAATGTGCCTATACTGAGCATAATTGTGAGGGATGGGAAAGACCTGCCATTTGTCAGTAGCTCATTGAAAAAGCAAAGATTTGTTACAGGTTAAAATGAAATCAAAGCCTCATTGACAAAAAATCAGAACAAATCCAAAATAAGTTTAATAGAAGAAAGGTGAGAAGCAGTCAATGAATTTGAAAGTAAAACCCTAGGATGTACTGATCCACTAAAAGGATCAAACTCATTTATAGCCACTCAGTGACCATCATGTCACTGAACTGCAAGACGACCGAGAGAAGACCTAAATAGTGAATCCAAAACTTTTTTGTTGTGAAAGATCATAATACAACCCTTCTATTACTCATACCGTAGATACCAAAATGACACATATCAAGAAGTGATTTTGTATTAGAAAATATCTCAAGTGGGCCTGATGAGATACCTGTATGATGCTATATAGATTATGTGAAGGCACTTGTTCCTCTTCTAGCAGGAATTTATTTAAGGTTGCTGGAAAAAGTTGCAAATCATTCCAGTCTCCAAGAAAGAACATTAGACAGTTGTCTATAGTAATAGATGTATTTCACTAATGTTTATCTGTAATACAATCATAAAATGTATTATACTCATGCATTATCACATCTTCGGAGACCCAAATCCACTCAGTTTTTTTAAAAAAAAAAAAAAAAAAAAAAAAAAAAAAAAAAAAAAAAAAAAAAAAAAAAAAAAATTGGAGGAGATTCCTCCAATAGAGATATTGAGAAATGCAGCTCACTTTGTACATGAGATCTGGACAACAGTAGATAATGGCACCCAGGTTAATGCTATGTACCTCAACTTTAGGAAGGCCTGCCCGAACTAGGTTAATAATTGGCTCCTTTTACCGACCTCCCGACTCAGCAGCATTAGTGGCAGAACAACTGAGAGAAAATTTGGAATACATTTCACATAAATTTTCTCAGCATGTTATAGTCTTAGGTGGAGATTTCAATTTACCAGATATAGACTGGGACACTCAGATGTTTAGGACGGGTGGTAGGGACAGAGCATCGAGTGACATTATACTGAGTGCACTATCCGAAAATTACCTCGAGCAATTAAACAGAGAACCGACTCGTGGAGATAACATCTTGGACCTACTGATAACGAACAGACCCGAACTTTTCGACTCTGTATGTACAGAACAGGGAATCAGTGATCATAAGGCCGTTGCAGCATCCCTGAATATGGAAGTTAATAGGAATATAAAAAAAGGGAGGAAGGTTTATCTGTTTAGCAAGAGTAATAGAAGGCAGATTTCAGACTACCTAACAGATCAAAACAAAAATTTCTGTTCCGACACTGACAATGTTGAATGTTTATGGAAAAAGTTCAAGGCAATCGTAAAATGCGTTTTAGACAGGTACGTGCCGAGTCAAACTGTGAGGGACGGGAAAAACCCACCATGGTACAACAACAAAGTTAGGAAACTACTGCGAAAGCAAAGAGGGCTCCACTCCAAGTTTAAACGCAGCCAAAACCTCTCAGACAAACAGAAGCTAAATGATGTCAAAGTTAGCGTAAGGAGGGCTATGCGTGAAGCGTTCAGTGAATTCGAAAGTAAAATTCTATGTACCGACTTGACAGAAAATCCTAGGAAGTTCTGGTCTTACGTTAAATCAGTAAGTGGCTCGAAACAGCATATCCAGACACTACGGGATGATGATGGCATTGAAACAGAGGATGACACGCGTAAAGCTGAAATACTAAACACCTTTTTCCAAAGCTGTTTCACAGAGGAAGACCGCACTGCAGTTCCTTCTCTAAATCCTCGCACAAACGAAAAAATGGCTGACATCGAAATAAGTGTCCAAGGAATAGAAAAGCAACTGGAATCACTCAATAGAGGAAAGTCCACTGGACCTGACGGGATACCAATTCGATTCTACACAGAGTACGCGAAAGAACTTGCCCCCCTTCTAACAGCCATGTACCGCAAGTCTCTAGAGGAACGGAGGGTTCCAAATGATTGGAAAAGAGCACAGATAGTCCCAGTCTTCAAGAAGGGTCATCGAGCAGATGCGCAAAACTATAGACCTATATCTCTGACGTCGATCTGTTGTAGAATTTTAGAACATGTTTTTTGCTCGAGTATCATGTCGTTTTTGGAAACCCAGAATCTACTATGTAGGAATCAACATGGATTCCGGAAACAGCGATTGTGTGAGACCCAACTCGCTTTATTTGTTCATGAGACCCAGAAAATATTAGATACAGGCTCCCAGGTAGATGCTATTTTTCTTGACTTCCGGAAGGCGTTCGATACAGTTCCGCACTGTCGCCTGATAAACAAAGTAAGAGCCTACAGAATATCAGACCAGCTGTGTGGCTGGATTGAAGAGTTTTTAGCAAACAGAACATAGCATGTTGTTATCAATGGAGAGACGTCTACAGACGTTAAAGTAACCTCTGGCGTGCCACAGGGGAGTGTTATGGGACCATTACTTTTCACAATATATATAAATGACCTAGTAGATAGTGTCGGAAGTTCCATGCGGCTTTTCGCGGATGATGCTGTAGTATACAGAGAAGTTGCAGCATTAGAAAATCGTAGCGAAATGCAGGAAGATCTGCAGCGGATAGGCACTTGGTGCAGGGAGTGGCAACTGACCCTTAACATAGACAAATGTAATGTATTGCGAATACATAGAAAGAAGGATCCTTTATTGTATGATTATATGATAGCGGAACAAACACTGGTAGCAGTTACTTCTGTAAAATATCTGGGAGTATGCGTGCGGAACGATTTGAAGTGGAATGATCATATAAAATTAATTGTTGGTAAGGCGGGTACCAGGTTGAGATTCATTGGGAGAGTCCTTAGAAAATGTAGTCCATCAACAAAGGAGGTGGCTTACAAAACACTCGTTCGGCCTATACTTGAGTATTGCTCATCAGTGTGGGATCCGTACCAGATCGGGTTGACGGAGGAGATAGAGAAGATCCAAAGAAGATCGGCGCGTTTCGTCACAGGGTTATTTGGTAACCGTGATAGCGTTACGGAGATGTTTAACAAACTCAAGTGGCAGACTCTGCAAGAGAGGCGCTCTGCATCGCGGTGTAGCTGGCTCGCCGGGTTTCGAGAGGGTGCGTATCTGGATGAGGTATCGAATATATTGCTTCCCCCTACTTATACCTCCCGAGGAGATCACGAATGTAAAATTAAAGAGATTAGAGCGCGCACGGAGGCTTTCAGACAGTCGTTCTTCCCGCGAACCATACGCGACTGGAACAGGAAAGGGAGGTAATGACAGTGGCACGTAAAGTGCCCTCCGCCACACACCGTTGGGTGGCTTGCGGAGTATAAATGTAGATGTAGATGTAGAACATCTCTCTCTTAATGGGGTGAAATTATCAGGCACAAATGTTGAAATGACAGATATTGAGATAAGTGATTGTGGATCAGAAAATCAACTGAAATCACTCAACAGAGGGACCTGATGGGACACGTGTTTTTGGGGCCACTATAGTTCACGACATATATAAGCATTTGGTGGAAGTTCTGTGAGGCTGTTTGCACATGATGATGATTTATACAAGAAAGTTGCTATGTCAGAGAACTGTAGAAAAATGTAGGAAAAGCTGCTGAAGATCAATGCTCATCGCACAGACCGGTAGTCGACCTTCGACACATGTTGAGTGTAATGTAGCACACACAAACAGGTGGAAAGACCCATTACTGTTTGATTGCAAGACTTGTGAGGCATAAATGGAAACAGAAACAGTTGTAAAATACCTAGGAGTAAGCATTCAAAATGTTCTGTACTGAACACAAAACCTAGTTGTAGGAAAGGTAGATACCATGAAAGGTGCAGTTTATGAAACCCTTGTTTGATTGAATCTTGAGTATTGCTTATCTGCCTACACCCCTTCAATGAGAGATTTAATAGCAGAGAGAGAGAGAGTGCAAAGCATAGCACCACATTTAGTCATGGGTTTGATTTTTAAGCTCATCAGTTTCCAATGGCACGCACTATTAGAGAGGAACTATGCATCACAGAGATGTTTCCACGAAAATTCTGAGCAGATACATTCTGAGAAGAGACTGACAACATATTACTTCCACATACATGCATTTCACAAAATGATCTTGACAACAAAAAAATAAAAGAAGTCTGAACACATACAGAGGCCTAGTGGCAGTCATTCTTACAATACAGTATTTTTCATATTTGTGAAAACCGTCAATGTTCATTGTCCAGAACTGTTGGAATTCAAGGGATGAGAAAATCACTACATTATATTATCAAAAGATAGGAATAATAACTCTATAAATGATTAAATTTAAAATGAAATGTTTTTATGATAAAAATTCATGGTCCCTCTTTGTCTGAAGTTCTGTTGAGTCTTGGAGGGATGGAAGAAACAAGGGTGTTACAAAAATTATGGTATCACCCACCTAAAGCTCTTGAACATGACTAGAATATGGATTATGAAGGTTCATGTACACGCCTGTTTCAATTTCTAGTTACCATCACACACCGTACAGTGGTGTACAGGTTATAGATTTAGATATACAGTAATGATCAAATGTAGCTTTTGGTGTCAGCTAGCTAAAATTGCAACTGTGGACCACCCTTCTCCCTGCTCAAATTCCTCTCATTACTTCCAATACTGGAGTGAGAAAATTCCTTAAGTATTACATATGAGTTGCATCAAAGCAACATAAAAATGAAGAAATGAGTAATAGGGAGCAATACCTTTCAAATCATGCCTTACTTGACTGAGTTAACTAGGGGCTGCATTGTAAGTACATGATACTGCGGTCACCTGATTGCCCATACTGTGAAAGCAATTGGTATCTCAGAGGTAACAGCAAAAATGTGGGTGGGAAGATGTTGAGAGGAGGGCGAAGAAGGTGATTGTACTTTGTAAAGTGTATGGAGGCCAAAAACAACAACTAGGGACTTACGTTGAGAGAGTTTAGATGCCTGTGTCAAGAATACACGCACAAATGTAGATCAAAGCCATATCCGCCAGTGAGTGTGATTACTGTTTGTCAGTGGCAATATGCTGTCAGCTCATATAACCATAAATGCGCACAAAATTGAGACACTGTATGTCATCATTGAAATGTGGCCATAGCATTCTGTCCCCAGTTCCTCCCAGCTAGTAAGTACCTGTGGGACTTTTTATGCCCTAAAGACAAAGATTTTTTTCTTTGGACAAGGATGGAAGATTTTCTTCACAGAGATAACACTCACTGCTGTCCAAAGTGCATTGTTGCCCAAGGAATGATAAGTTTGGTTGTTTGGGAGTGGGTGATTGCATCTGAGGTGAGAGAACAGGATTACTTCATCCACAATGGACTCCAAAGAATACATTCAGATACCAACTGCTCAAAATATTTAGCCAGCATATGAGATGCCTAACCAATCACTTTGTGCACGACAGCAACATGCATAGTCTAAAAAACAATTAGGCTGAATAGGTACTTAGATGCATTAGCATTTGAAACTGGCTGTAAAGTCTCCAGAGGTAAATCCATTCAAGCGTGTATGGGCAGTGATGGTTCAAGGCTAAGTATTGAAACAGGGTTGTACTTTAACCTTCACAATCTTATTTCAGCCATGTAGGAGAGCATTAGGTGATTTTTGTAACTCCCTTGTCTCTTCCATCCCTTGAAAACATTGGACAATGAATTTTATACTAAAACCTTATTTCATTTTAATCACATACACAATTACTTCTTAGCTTTTGATAAAATAATGTAATTATTTCCACAGTCTTCCAACTACAACAGTTCTAGACAGCAAGGTTTCATTGTTTTCTCTCAGACTAGAAAAAGATGTAACTTCTAGTTTCTCATAACTAATTTTTGTTATTGTTATAGTTCCATAATGACATCTCATTAAATCTCAGACAAAAAGGTTATTTTACTCATTGATTTTATGACTGTATTTTGACATATCTTTCAAGAATGAAGAAAAAGTTGCTCAATGGATGCCCATTTTTACTTTATGATTACATATTTCACATCAGTATAACTGAGCTCAAAATTGAAAAGCTTATTGATTCAACCCACATACAGCAAATTTATAAAATATATAAAACAGGCATTCTAGAGAAAAACTTTGCAACCAGTTGCTGTTGATAATTATTTATGTAAAACCATTATCAGCTTTAATGACATAAGTATAAAATCCTTCCATGTACAGAAGGCATCAAAAATTAATTTAAAAAAAGTTGTTCACATAAGAAAAATATGAGTCTTCTGCATATTTCAATCTTGATATGTCATTTTTTGACAAGTATCTATAAATGTAAAACAATACTATATTAAATTCTGTGTCTGTCATTTTCTACGTATTATATGAAATTAAAATTTGGAACATTAGAAATTCTGATTGTTAATTATTGGTATGACTCTTCCATGTAAAAATCAGCTTAGTGTTTATTATTGATATGTGTGTATAGGTTAGGTATTTTATTAACGAGCTACCACACAAAGTGGTGCAGTGGTTAAGATACAGGATTTGTATTCAGGGTGGCAGTAACTGAAATTTCTGTTCAGTAATTCAAGTTTCCATATTTTTTGTGGTTTTCCTTAAGATGATTTAGGCAGTGCAGGGAAGGTTCACCTGAAACGGGGGGGGGGGGGGGAGGGAGGGGCGGAGGGAGGGGGGGAGGGAGGGGGGAGGGAGGGGGGGGGGAGAGAGAGAGAGAGAGAGAGAGAGAGAGAGAGAGAGAGAGAGAGAACAAACCCACCAATTAATTCCCCAATCCTAGTTTGCACTCCATCTCTAACCTCTAACCACTTTGTTGGAGATTGAATGTTAAATGCTAAACTTGCTTTTATTCTTCCTTATTCATAACCTCTTTCTGATAGATGCAATTGGAAATTCTGTCACTAAGTGTCAGATCTAGGGGTTCACTAGAGTAAAAATAAACAGAAAAAAATCATTGATGTAATTTAATATTAAGATGTGATCACTTTGAACAAAGATTTTCTTTTTGTTTTGAAATTTCAGTTCAGTAAACTTATGTTGTCATCATAATGTTTTCGATGAAAGAGTATCCCAATATCAACAATGGTGAGTTCAAAGTCTTCTAGAAAATTTCACAAGATTTATGAGACTTTTTAGTAAATAATATGGCAATAGCAGATCTCACTCTTGTATATGCCACATAAAAAAATGCCTGGTGGCAATGCAGGAAGCAGACACTCATGAAGCTTGTGCTGTGACAGTGCCATCAAGTCCTAGGGGGTTTTAAACTGCTACATCAAGTGCGTCATATATTCTTTTGAACACGAGTAAAGAAATTAAACTGGAGTCGAAGAAGTGGGCAGATTCACACAAAAACAATGTGGAGTTAAGTTCAACAGCTGGAAAAGTTGTCATCAGCTTCTCATCAGCTACCTTTTCAAATAATACAACCATGACTAGTGAATATTACACCAATATGCCTGCCCAACTGGATGAAATAAAATAAACTTTTATCATCTTTCATTAGCACAATTCTTCAGCTCAGAAAAGTGCAGTGGTAGTAGGAAAACTGAGGAACAAATTTTTAGTGTATCCACCATATTATTTAGATTTTGGCACACACAATTCTACATATCCCACCATTATAGAAAGTTGTACCTGGAAAATATTTTCAGTGAAATGAAATAGTTGTGATGACGATGAATGAGTATTTTCAGACAACCTCCGAATTTGTACGTCAGGGACAGGACATACATGAACACGTGTGCCCCAGCTGTGCCACTCATCCTCCCTATCCCAAGTGCATGGCACAAATTCACAGTGGTTTTCTAGATGTAACCTCAATTTAAACCAATTGTCTCTCTACAGCTGCACTGAAGGAAATTGGCATGGGTGAGGCCCAATGCACTTGAGCAGGTTCTAACAGGAAAACTATTGACACAAATTGCTTTACATGCACTCAAAATGTTGGGTGTTATTTTACTTTGTGATACAATTATTTCCCTTCAATTTACAATTTTCAGTATATTACAATTAATTTGGTTGTCAACAGCCTCCTTGGCACTTTTAAAAATGTAATTCTGTGTAATTCTAATTACTTTTTTATAAGAAAACTCCCCCACCCCCCCCCCCCCCCCCCCCTCCCATGAACCATGGACCTTGCCGTTGGTGGGGAGGCTTGCGTGCCTCAGCGACACAGATAGCTGTACCGTAGGTGCAACCACAACGGAGCGGTATCTGTTGAGAGGCCAGACAAACGTGTGGTTCCTGAAGAGGGGCAGCAGCCTTTTCAGTAGTTGCAAGGGCAACAGTCTGGATGATTGACTGATCTGGCCTTGTAACAATAACCAAAACGGCCTTGCTGTGCTGGTACTGCGAACGGCTGAAAGCAAGGGGAAACTACAGCCATAATTTTTCCCGAGGGCATGCAGCTTTACTGTATGATTAAATGATGATGGCGTCCTCTTGGGTAAAATATTCCGGAGGTAAAGTAGTCCCCCATTCGGATCTCCGGGCGGGGACTACTCAAGAGGATGTCGTTATCAGGAGAAAGAAAACTGGCATTCTACGGATCGGAGCGTGGAATGTCAGATCCCTTAATTGGGCAGGTAGGTTAGAAAATTTAAAAAGGGAAATGGATAGGTTGAAGTTAGATATAGTGGGAATTAGTGAAGTTCGGTGGCAGGAGGAACAAGACTTCTGGTCAGGTGACTAGAGGGTTATAAACACAAAATCAAATAGGGGTAATGCAGAAGTAGGTTTAATAATGAATAGGAAAATAGGAATGCGGGTAAGCTACTACAAACAGCATAGTGAACGCATTATTGTGGCCAAGATAGATACAAAGCCCACACCTACTACAGTAGTACAAGTTTATATGCCAACTAGCTCTGCAGATGACGAAGAAATTGAAGAAATGTATGATGAAATAAAAGAAATTATTAAGATTGTGAAGGGAGACGAAAATTTAATAGTCATGGGTGACTGGAATTCGAGTGTAGGAAAAGGGAGAGAAGGAAACATAGTAGGTGAATATGGATTGCGCCTAAGAAATGAAAGAGGAAGCCGCCTGGTAGAATTTTGCAAAGAGCACAACATAATCATAACTAACACTTGGTTTAAGAATCATGAAAGAAGGTTGTATACATGGAAGAACCCTGGAGATACTAAAAGGTATCAGATAGATTATATAATGGTAAGACAGAGATTTAGGAACCAGGTTTTAAATTGTAAGACATTTCCAGGGGCAGATGTGGACTCTGACCACAATCTATTGGTTATGACCTGTAGATTAAAACTGAAGAAACTGCAAAAAGGTGGGAATTTAAGGAGATGGGACCTGGATAAACTGAAAGAACCAGAGGTTGTACAGAGTTTCAGGGAGATCATAAGGCAACAATTTACAGGAATGGGGAAAAGAAATACAGTAGAAGAAGAATGGGTAGCTTTGAGGGACGAAGTAGCGAAGGCAGCAGAGGATCAAGTAGGTAAAAAGACAAGGGCTAGTAGAAATCCTTGGGTAACAGAAGAAATATTGAATTTAATTGATGAAAGGAGAAAATACAAAAACGCAGTAAATGAAGCAGGCAAAAAGGAATACAAACATCTCAAAAATGAGATCGACAGGAAGTGCAAAATGGCTAAGCAGGGATGGCTAGAGGACAAATGTAAGGATGTAGAGGCCTATCTCACTAGGGGTAAGATAGATACTACCTACAGGAAAATTAAAGAGACCTTTGGAGATAAGAGAATGACTTGTATGAATATCAAGAGCTCAGATGGAAACCCAGTTCTAAGCAAAGAAGGGAAAGCAGAAAGGTGGAAGGAGTATATAGAGGGTCTATACAAGGGTGATGTACTTGAGGACAATATTATGGAAATGGAAGAGGATGTAGATGAAGATGAAATGGGAGATATGATACTGCATGAAGAGTTTGACAGAGCACTGAAAGACCTGAGTCGAAACAAAGCCCCCGGAGTAGACAACATTCCATTGGAACTACTGACGGCCTTGGGAGAGCCAGTCCTGACAAAACTCTACCATCTGGTGAGCAAGATGTATGAAACAGGTGAAATACCCTCAGACTTCAAGAAGAATATAATAATTCCAATCCCAAAGAAAGTAGGTGCTGACAGATGTGAAAATTACCGAACTATCAGTTTAATAAGTCACAGATGCAAAATACTAAAACGAATTCTTTACAGACGAATGGAAAAACTAGTAGAAGCCAACCTCGGGGAAGATCAGTTTGGATTCCGTAGAAACACTGGAACACGTGAGGCAATACTGAACTTACGACTTATCTTAGAAGAAAGATTAAGGAAAGGCAAACCTACGTTTCTAGCATTTGTAGACTTAGAGAAAGCTTTTGACAATGTTGACTGGAATACTCTCTTTCAAATTCTAAAGGTGGCAGGGGTAAAATACAGGGAGCGAAAGGCTATTTACAATTTGTACAGAAACCAGATGGCAGTTATAAGAGTCGAGGGACATGAAAGGGAAGCAGTGGTTGGGAAGGGAGTAAGACAGGGCTGTAGCCTCTCCCCGATGTTGTTCAATCTGTATATTGAGCAAGCAGTAAAGGAAACAAAAGAAAAATTCGGAGTAGGTATTAAAATTCATGGAGAAGAAATAAAAACTTTGAGGTTCGCCGATGACATTGTAATTCTGTCAGAGACAGCAAAGGACTTGGAAGAGCAGTTGAATGGAATGGACAGTGTCTTGAAAGGAGGATATAAGATGAACATCAACAAAAGCAAAACAAGGATAATGGAATGTAGTCTAATTAAGTCGGGTGATGCTGAGGGAATTAGATTAGGAAATGAGACACTTAAAGTAGTAAAGGAGTTTTGCTATTTGGGGAGCAAAATAACTGATGATGGTCGAAGTAGAGAGGATATAAAATGTAGGCTGGCAATGGCAAGGAAAGCGTTTCTGAAGAAGAGAAATTTGTTAACATCCAGTATTGATTTAAGTGTCAGGAAGTCATTTCTGAAAGTATTCGTATGGAGTGTAGCCATGTATGGAAGTGAAACATGGACGATAAATAGTTTGGACAAGAAGAGAATAGAAGCTTTCGAAATGTGGTGCTACAGAAGAATGCTGAAGATTAGATGGGTAGATCACATAACTAATGAGGAAGTATTGAATAGGATTGGGGAGAAGAGAAGTTTGTGGCACAACTTGACCAGAAGAAGGGATCGGTTGGTAGGACATGTTCTGAGGCATCAAGGGATCACCAATTTAGTATTGGAGGGTAGCGTGGAGGGTAAAAATCGTAGAGGGAGACCAAGAGATGAATACACTAAGCAGATTCAGAAGGATGTAGGTTGCAGTAGGTACTGGGAGATGAAAAAGCTTGCACAGGATAGAGTAGCATGGAGAGCTGCATCAAACCAGTCTCAGGACTGAAGACCACCACAACAACAACAACAACAACAACAACATCAACAAGAAAACTTTAATTTTTAGCTTCTCACTTCATAATTGTGATAAAATGTTCTCAGATTGAAAATTAGATTTGTCAACGAATCTTGAGAAAGAAGAAAATAAAGGCTACATGAAAAATACAAACAGATCTATTTAACTTCCAAATATATTCCCACTCAGATACATGTGGTGTACCTTGGTATGACTATAACAGCATTTCATTTTACAATTACTTAGTCTGCTATGAAAATTGCTTTAATAAGCAACATATATTACTGTACAGCTTAGTTACTTCCTCAACATATATGTTACATATCATTTCTCAAACATGCACATTCACAGTTACTGAGACAGTGGAAACTGAAAATATAACTCTGAGGCTCTCTTTGAGTAACTCTCTACATAGTTTAACATTCTGCAACATGTTAAAATATTGTTGCTTTCACCACTTACATCTTGAAGTTCTAACATTCTCCGCAAATCAACAGACACAATATAATTATTCTTGACTCTTCCACGAGTATTAACTGCAATGATGACAAGCTAAAACATTATTTACTTTACAATTTCATCTTATTTATGTTCTCAACCAATTACAGGGCATAAATAACATATTTAGAATGAAAGAGAGATAAGCATAAAGTACAGACAAAGTAACAAAATATTGAAAACAATACATTTTCAATAAAACATACAGAACTCTTTCAAATAAAACAGAGAAAAACTACGAAAATACATAAACACACATAAAGGACATATCATCACATCAGAAACACTGCAAAAAGAAAGTAGTGCCAGACACTGGTATAAAATAACACTTCAAAAAAAACTACTTTCATAAAAGGCTCAGTTTTTCCTTTTTGAATCATGATGTCATTCAATATGTATATATTGAATCATAATGTTACCCAGAATGTATAAATCCCACTTCGAGTTATAACATTTCAACAGCAGCACTGATTTGATTGCTGTCTTTTCACATAACAAAATAGTTAGAGAACAACATTCTTTTACTAAAAGCTGCTTTGTAAAAGACTATACAGACATTTCACATCTCCTGAAGATAATGGCACATATATGCAATACATCATACAAGAAAAACACAGTATTTGTAGGACAAAATTGATACATACTGCACACTGAATATAGTTACAACAAATGTGTGCTATGTACAGAGTCACTGAGTAATGAGAACAGCACTCCCAGTAGTAAATACTCGAAGTTCTTAAGCACAGTTACATATTTCACATGACCATGTGCATCAGGAATGGGAGCATGTGAACTTATCTGCATAGTACTTTACACAATCTGGCTTTTGTGCAGTCAGTCATCAGCCTTGTCACCATCAACAGGCGCTTTCCTTCTCAAATCATTCTCAGCACCTGACACTGTACCCTTGTCTTCGTCTTCTTGTTTCATATCTTCAATTGGTTGGTTGGAGGTGTGTTCCTGAGTTCCTGGAATTGCATGAGGCAGTTGGGGTGATGTCCTTGAGGATGTTTGAAGATTTTTTCGAGTTTTTTCACCCTTTCACCATTACGTTATTTCCTATAAAATGGAGAAAACTAGTTTTTAACTTTGATGCCAAAATTTATCTGGGTAACGCACTATACCATTATATACTGATGCCTAGTATGAAGCATTCTACGGGTGACATGGATGTGCCTTTATCTTCTTGACGAAGGGTTGTAATCCTGTCATCTGTGTTATTGGTCAAGCAGTGGAGGATATCATAGTGCCCAAAGTAGTGCTTTAATAATGTTTTCAATAGTCCTACTTTCCGTAAAGTCATAAAGAACCATACCAAGTCTCTGGGTTGTACCTCCCTTGCCGATACTTGGCCTTATTGTGTTCGTAATCTTTCTCCCGGGTGTCCGGAGTCTATATGCATCTTAGGTCCTGGTGATAAAATGTTTCATGTAGTTATCCTTAGTATTGTGTGGTTGAAACGGGAACAGTGCATACATCATCTTTTCAGCCTCATCAGTAAGGAGCATGAAGAATGTTGTGAAACCTGTAACGTCTTGCTTCACTGTGTTGAATGTGAACGTCATTACATTAAGTATTGTATACCAGTCTCTCTGTTTGATGTCAACATATGTCGAGAACATACCTGCCAATGTTTTATTAAAGCATTCTTTCAGGCTGTCACTTGACGGGCGGTAGGCAGTTGCCATCCTGTGGGTGATGCTGCACTCTGAAATTATCACTAATACTAGTCTTGACTGACAAGCTTTTCCATGGTCAGGGATTGTCACAAGTGGGTGCCCTGTGCTTCAAAATGATGTCTTCTACAAGGAATGTTGCAATTTCTGGACCTTTGGTAGTCAGCATAACTTTACAGACAGTGTAATCAGTGCAGACAATTATCCATCAATTCCCATTTGTTAACTTCTTGAACCTCCCCAAGAAATTGATTCCAGTACAGGTGGCATTGGTACTACATACCCCAGATGTAATTGAGGTATGTGCATCGGTTGTTGCCTTTCCTTACAGTGGCTCATAGTATCTAATAGATCAGCAGAGACCTGAGCATTTGATTTTGCGTAGATTTTCACAAATATCATGTGATCAGATGCTGAATCATCGTGGAAATACTTCAGGTGCTGGCCACAGATGAGCTGGAATGGCAAGCAATCATTTCCACCCCATTGGATCACAGTTCCTCTTATACAGTGTTCTATTTATTAATCAGAATTCTGTGTTCACCATTCCTCTTTCTTCAAGGCTTATGTGATTTTCAGCAATTCTGAATTTTTCCCTTTGTTTAGCAGCAGTGTCATTTAGTGTAGCAATGACTGAGATTTTGTCAGCACTGCAAAAAGGATAAAATAATAACAACACTTGAAATTTTAGGGCCTCTCACCAGTTGACTCGACGGATTCTATAGGCTAGTCATCTAACATAGAGAATGGTGATACATCACAGCAGTGAATGGTTTGCCAAATAAATATGGCTGGAACTTGTTGGTAGCCAAACAACTCAGACATATTCTTTTTCAGTTGTACAGGATATCAATTCTTGTCAGATCTAGCTCTAATGGGATCTCTTCTGCTCTTTGGCTTGCAGACTGGTTTAACCCATCACGTTCATCTCTTGTGCAGTTATTTCTCATCTTTGTCACCAATACCTCTCTCAGTGCCTCGATGTTAATGCTTCTACTTATTACTGCAATTCGATCAGACTTCGGTCTGATGTCACTAACTCCAGATGGACCATCTCATGACCTCACTGTATAGACCTGTGAACTATCTCATATATCTTGCATACTAGATGGAACAGTACTGTTGTGGTATGTTTTTTCAAGGACCTCAGTAATTCTAAGGAAGTATTGTCCACTCTGGATGCCTTGTTTTGCGATGTGGGTCTACCAGTACTACATCTGATTCTTCTCACAGTGTATCATCTCCCATCTCGTCTCCTCCTACTTCCCCTTTCTGTAATATTGTCTTCAAGTTTATTTCCTTTTATATATCCCTTACACAATTCGGCATTCCCTTCTTTGCTGAGTATTGTCTTGCCATCTGAGCTCTCTGTATTCATGCAACTGCTTCTCTTTCCTCCAATGATTTCATTAGTTTTCCTATAGATGGCATCTATCCTTCTCATGGCTTCTTCAGCTTTGTATTTCTCCTTTAGCCATTCTTTCTTTGCTGGTTGCACTATCTGTCAATGTCATGGATTCCTGCTGGACTTCGCATTTTTCCAATTTAATATTCTGCTGCATTCACTATTTCATTTCTCAAAGTTACCCATTCATCTTCCATTATATTCCTTTCCCCTGTTTCAGTCAACTGTTACTCTATTGGTTCCTTTGAAACTCTCAACAACGTCTGAGTCATTAAATTTATCCAGGTCTCATCTCCTTAATTTCCTATCCTTCTGCAATTTCTTCAGTCATTATCTGCAGTTCATAGTCGATAAATTATGATCAGACTCCTCATCTGCCCCTGGAAATGTTGCAGTTTAAAACCTGGTTTTGAATTATCTTACCATCATGTAATCTACCTGAAACTTCCTAGTGTCTCCAGGTCCCTCTCAAGTATACAACACTCTTTTACTATTCTAAAACCAAGTGTTTGTAGTGATCAAATAGTGCTCTGTGCAAAATTCTACAAAGTGACTTCACTTATTCCTTTCTCACAGCCACCGCTCTCCTGTGATTGTACAGTCACTTCCTTTTCCTCGTATCACATCCCAGTTTCCCATCACAATTAAATTTTTGTTTCCCATAACAGTCAGAATTCTTTTTTTAATTTAATAAATTATCTGGTGAGTTAATAGCCTTGATGATTGGTCTTGGCTTTCTTTCTGGTTTGTCTATGATAATGTGTTCACATTAACGTTACTTATAGTTCATGTGCATTCTTATTTCCTATTCATTATTAGTACTGTTCCAGCGTTGCCCCTATTTGATTTCATTGTGATAACCTTGTACTCACTTTCAATGCAACCAGTGTAGAATGTGGATCAGCTGCATACGAGTTAGTGATGCCATGCTGCTGCTCTTCAGTTTGCAATTTATCAAAGTTTTTAATGGTTGAGAACGGAGGGATATGTTTATTAACAGGTTAGGTTGTGAGTGAATATCAAAAAATCTCTAAAATCCATAGATTCTCATTTAATAAGAAATTTCAAAACCAACTCCAAATGCTATCATACTTGGAAGATTAAACTTTAATCGTATGAAAGTAAACTCTCAAATTTTGATGAGTAATGTCAATGCTTAACTTTGCCTTTTAACAGGCTTCTGACATAAAGTACTCAAAAGCAAATCAATTCTTAATTTGTCTAGTCTGTCCTTGTCACCTCACAATAAAAATGTACCACATCTAGCAACTAACGAACCATGGGCACCAATCACCACTGGACGCAACACACACAACACAGAACTACCAGTGCCCAGTTGTAAGATATCGTGCTCCCCCCTCGTCCCATCCCTCCCCATCCCCACCCACCTCCCTTTGTACTAAACCTACAGAAGTTTCTCAGTTAAGTTAGTGAGTGTGCAGGCAATGACGTAAGAGGTGTACATTATGACTGACTGTACTTGCCCATCAAGGACTTGCAGATATTAAGACAAGCTGCCCATGGATTATCTTTGTGAGTTGTTGCGTAGGATTTCCTCCTTTCTGTTTTCTCCAAAGCTCTCTTTGTTGATGTCCCTCACAGAAGAGGTATCAGTGCCACCGGATTTTCTGGAAAATGCAATGTTATAGCCTGTAATTTCTTAAGTGATGAAAGTGGAGAAACTATATTAGTTGACATAATGTTCCTGGGTGCCCTTATGATGCGTTTATTTATGAAAACATCGCTACTTGACAATAATGAAACATTCCATCACTTTTAACTCAAAACTAGCTATTTTCTGAGAGAATGGTCTTATGACAGAACTAAATTGAAAGGCATCTGTCGGTGACTGACGACTGCAGCGCACAGTCTAGATCTTGTACTTATAACCATGAAACATCACTGCTGTTTGTGTAATATCATTATCTTAAACATTATTCATCTATTCATTGAAATGACTGCTTTTTTGCGTTGTAATATCGTCATAAGACTGTGCTTATGACCAGAGGCTTCTCCTAATATCTGCAGTGGAAAAAGTGGCTTTTATTAGTAAATATTTATTAAACAAAATTACTTGCTTTGCACCAGAATGGCTGTGGTTTTCCTACATATTGTATGCTGTCTTCCTCGCAGCCAGCCACAGCCCATCCCACTGTCTATTGGCAGTGTCAGATGTTCCAGCGGCCACTTCTGCCAGCATGAGAAGTGAAACCTTACTCCCTGCTACGCATTCTGCAGTGCTGCCTGATCTTATTGAGTGCTTCTGATATCTACAGACCTGATAAACACTGAGATGACCCAAGTCATGGGATACCACAAAAGTCATAGGATACCTCCTAATACCATATCATACCTTCTTTTGCCTGGTGTAGTCCTGCAACTTGATGTGGCATTGCCTCATCCAAGTCATTGGAAGTCCCCTGCAGAAATATTCACCCACACTGCCTCTACAGCTGTCCATAATTGTGAAAGTGTTGCCGCTGCAGGATTTTGTGCACAAACTGACCTCTCGATTGTGTCCCATGCCGGATGCTCTGGGTGGCCAAATCATTCGCTCAAATTGTCCAGAATGTTCTCTAAAGCAATCCTGAACAATTGTGGCACAGTAAATGGTGCATTGTCATCCATATGTCCATAGGTTTTTGGGAACATGAAGTCCATGAATGGTTGCAAATGGTCTCTAAGTAACCGAACATAACCATTTCCAGTCAATGATCTATTCAGTTGGACAAGAGGACCGAGTACATGCCATGTAAATGCAGCCCACACTGTTACGGAACCACCACAGCTTGCACAATGCCTTGTTGACAGTCTGGGTAATGGCTTTGTGGGGTCTTCTCCACACTCAACCCTATCATCACCTTTTACCACCTTGAATTGGGACTCATCTGACCGTGCCAGGTTTTCCAGTCAAGGTCCAACCAATATGGTCATGAGCCCAGGACATGACCAGCAGGCAGTGTCATGCTGTTAGCGTCGGTCATCCACCACCATAGCCCATTAACGCCAAATTTCGCCACACTGTCCTAACGGATACGTTCATTGTACATCACACTGTTAAGGATACAGGGTACTTTTGCGGCTCAATATTATGTAAAAATCAACACCTATTTCTTTCAGGCACTGTTCATAATGTATGTGTTTTACAGATTTTTTGTTGATACCAGGTAATGTAGCACACTTTCTAAACAAATTAGTAGTATTTTGAATATTTTTGAACTTGCTTAGGGTTATTAAAAAATTACAAAGAAATTGTTGCAGTTTTTTTCCAAAATGCTTCCTCAAATTGCGGTACCATGTAATCCAATTTTATACATTTGAAGGACACCAAATTTTTACCATATATGCATAACATGATGGCTGAGGTACTAGACCTATTTAATTCCACCTATTATGTATATTACAAGGATAAAAAAATATCACAACCTACATTTTAATTTTTATAATTTTTTTCCTAGTGAAAATGATACTTTTTCCATAATTTAGTTGCTCTGCAATAAAGCTTAGGTCTACTACATATGTATATGGTTTATAAACTTTAGGAAATATTTGTACCTGAATTCTGAAAAATACAGCTTGCAGGAAATTGTGAATATAGATATGAGTCCAATTAAACTGTGCCTCAGAACATTCCTGAAGCATAGTCTTCATCCTACAGCATTTCTTCATCTTCAAGCTTCCTCTTGGCATCCTTTCTTGCTTCTTTGGTAACTTGAAGAGCAAATCTTTCAGCTTCGTGCACCCGTTGTCTGTCACACCCAAGCAATTGATATTCCATATTAGAGCCACATTTTATGCCTAAATTTATCAGGACTTCCAACCTTCCTCTCACTCCATCATTGAAACATATCACTGCATCTAGTACACCAACTTTTAAAGTATTTAGTCTTACTAAAAATTCTTGGGTAATCTTTTCCCATATGCAATTGTTGAAACTTTCATTTGTATTCTGAGTGTCCTATGAATACATTTACTGAGCGAAACAGGGTCACTCAGGTCTCTAAAAATTGTTTTTATTTGATTCATAGCAGACTCAGGAACAGAATGCTTATAATGGTATATTTGACCACTTTCTTTCGCTTTTTGGTAACCACACCAAGAATCTGGTCCTTTAGGGTAGGGTGGTCATCTGTGGACAACTTATGAAAGCAGATGGCTCATACAGCTTTTCTCATTGCTGTAACATCATTCAGAGGCACAGTTCATCTAATGGCTAGTCCATAATAACTCTGAAGAAAGTCTATTTTAGTTTCTGTTAATCTGCCTAGGCCAAATAGAGACTTTCCATCAGATAGTAACTTTCCTTTCATTTGTCTCCATAGCTTCCCCTATCTAGCACCCATCCTCTTTTGCATATGTCCACAACACTCCAGTTTTGTTACCAAGGTATCACCATAAACATTGAACTCATTAATTTTATTGAAAGCTTTAGATTCCCCATCGCCTAGGTATTTTGTATATCTAACATTATAAACGGGCACCAACCTCTGAAATATTTTTAGAGCTCCATCACACTCCATACCTCCACTGTAACCATTATAATTCTTAGAACACTGATGTTCAATATGTCCTTCAGTGTTACCATGGCAGGTGTGGCAGTACTTAGATAAGCACTCAACATCAACAACTTTGCCATTCTCCAGAGAAGTAAAACTTACAACACCATTCAAGGAACGATGTCCTCGACATTGCCATGTCCCTTCAAGTGCAACAGCAGTGTCCTTGGTTCCAGTAATATTTACAATTTCTCCTACTGCATGTTTCACAGATCCTTTAGATACACCCATCAAGGCACCTAAAAGTATTTTTATATACTTGCTGAACATACTGTTAGAGGGAGGAAGGTGTGCGATCTGAAATTTTCCCGGCGTATTTCCAATTTGAACAGTTCTCGGGTATCCGACCGGGTAGCGTCGTAATTTCTCCATAATATTTCGGCAGACATACACGCTGCCATCTTCAGGTGGTTCCTGAGAAATGCTGTGCTGTTCCTCTCGGCACCCTATATATACTAGCCATTACCCCCTCTACCGTTCCTCTCCTGATGTCTTTGGTGCGGTTGGTGCGGCAGCTACTGGAGGTGGTGGGGGAAGCGGCGCCTGGGTCTGAACTGGGGTCTGCAGTCTCCCTGCTGCTGCCGCCGTCGGAGGTGGTCCTCAATCTCTGGAACCGCATCTTTCTCTCCAGGCTGAGTGCAGGGTTCCAAGCCTGACTAAGTTGAAGGCCACTGTCTTTATTAATTAGATCGTCCTGTAGTCGGATTTCGATGGCCTCTTTAGTAACGCAGTAATGCATCCGATGGCTCTTTAGTAACGCGGTTACTAAAGAGGCCACCGAAATCTGACTACAGGATGATCTAATTAATAAAGACAGTGGCCTTCAACTTAGTCAGGATTGGAACCCTACACTCAGCATGGAGAGAAAGATGCGGTCTCAGAGATCAAGGACCGCTGCCGACGGCAGCAGCAGGGAGACTGCAGACCCCAGTTCAGATCCAGGCACCGCTTCCCCCACCACCTCCAGTAGCCGCTGCGCCAGCCGCGCCAAAGACACCAGGAGAGGAACGGTGGAGGGGGTAACGGCTAGTATATATAGGGTGCCGAGAGGAACAGCACAACATTCGTCAGGAACCACCTGAAGATAGCAGCGTGTACGTCTGCCAAAATATCGTGGAGAAATTACAACGCTATCTGGTCGGATACCCAAGAACTGTTCAAATAGGAGGAAGGTCGATCAAACCACTATACGTTTGAGCCGCCTTTTTTCCTTTTCCCATTGCACGCATTCCATACACTAATTTCAAATTCACATTATATG
Source organism: Schistocerca piceifrons (assembly GCF_021461385.2). Taxonomy (NCBI): domain Eukaryota; kingdom Metazoa; phylum Arthropoda; class Insecta; order Orthoptera; family Acrididae; genus Schistocerca; species Schistocerca piceifrons. The sequence goes on along the minus strand of NC_060149.1, from coordinate 292,241,732 downwards.
AATTATGGACAATGTTTGAAGTCATTTTCGAGGTAGATTTATTGCAGGATCTGCACAGAACAAATAATTTTGATACTAAACCCTTCCTGCTACTGTGTTGTTCTGTTATTTCCAGACAGCCTACGCCATCACATTGTTCACATTTCTCCACTTGCTTTATCAAAGAAGATAAGATGCCCACATCAACAACAACAAATCCACTGCAAACAGTGTGATTGTTAATACAAAAATTTGAATTGCTAGGCGGCGTGCCATGTGAGATTTTCTTCCCTGAAGAACTGATACATAGGTTACTTTCAACAGTGTGGCTTGCTTTGTTTGTGAACTGGTTACCACGGAATTTCCTTTAACTGGATTTCTTGATTCATGGCATAGTTCGTATCTATTGCACACTAAAGGATATACTTCCATAAATATATGTAGCACTTTGGCAACAAACATTCAGTAACACGTGAACAAACTGCTTCAGTGAAACAAAAGTAAATACTAGCAAAGATAATCATTTACAGACGCTAGAAATCTGCACTGTTACCAACATATACAATGTATCATACGTATAATTGCTGGAAACAGAAAGTTCACAGTTCTTTTCAGAATAATACTGGTTTCTGTAACAGAAATAAAGGGGGCTTGGCAGTGTGCATGACCGTAACTTTAAAAATTGGTATATATAGGTCATTATTCATTTGAAACCGTATAATGTATATATCAATGTAATCAGGAAAGACTATAGAATAGAATAAAGTCATAAAAAAATTTGATTTTTTTCCACCATTTGTAAGTTCCCTGTATCCTTAACACTGACAACTCTACACAAACGCCACTACTCTCAGTTGTTAAGTGAAGGCGGTCAGCCACTGCATTGTTTGTGGTGAGAGATAATGCGTGAAATCTGGTATTCCCCGCACACTCTTCACACTGTGGATCTCGGAATACTTAATTCCCTAATGGTTTCCGAAATGGAATGTCCAATGCATCTAGCTCCAATTACCATTCGGCATTCAAAATCTGTTGATTTCTGCCGTGCGGCCATAATCACATTGAAGATCTTTTCACATGACTCAGCTGGGCTCAGATGATAGCTCCACCTATGCACTGCCCTTTTATACATTGTGTACGCAATACCACAGGGTGACACACGAGAGACGGACAGTTTTTAATGAAATAATACTCAGCCAACTTTAAAATTAATGCATGTTTATTTACACAAAATCAAAGCTCATTATTTGCCATTTTAGTTAACAAAGTTATTTGTGAAAAATAATGTCATCAAAGTGATGTCCATCCTATCGAATGCAGGACTCAAGTCTCTTCTTAAAATCCTCCATCACACGGACTAAAATCTCTGCAGGAATGGCAGCAATTTCTTGAATGATTGCATTCTTCAACTCGTCCAAATTTCATGGTTTGTGGTTATAGACATAGTTCTTAAGGTACCCCCACAGAAAATAGTCACATACTGACAAGTCAGGAGACCTGGGAGGCCAAGGAACATTGCCAAAACGTGAGATAATCTGGCCAGGAAACATGCATCTAAGAACTGTCATTGAGGTGTTTGCGGTATGCGATGTTGCCCCATCCTGCTGGAACCTAACGTGTTGTAAAGGGATTCATTGTTTTCTTAGTTCTGGTTTCAAGAATGTTTCAAGCATATGAATGTAATGAACCAAATTAACAGTAACTGTGGTGCTGTTCTCTTCAAAAAAATAAGGTCCAATAATGCCGACAGAGCCAAGAGCATACCAGACTGTTACTTTTTCTGAGTGTAGAGGCTGCTGGTGGATAAGGTGTGGATGCTCCGGGGCCCAGTAACGTAGGTTTTGCTTATTCCTGGTCCCGTTTAAATGAAAATGAGCTTCATCGCTCATCAATAAAATTTAATTTTCATTTGATCCCAAAATCACTTGCATTCTGTAAGCGAAGTCTTCTCGTACAGCAAAATCAGTTTCCTTAAGTTGTTGGGCAATAAGCGTTTTGTGGGGATGGAATTTTAATTATTTATGCAAAATTCATCTAACCGATTCACGATTGATTCCTAACTCACTAGCACGACGTCTAGCTGACCGTCCTGGGCTTCTGACTGCTGCTTGCCTTACTCTTTCAACATTTTCTGGTGTCGTTACTCTCGGCCTCGGGCCAGGATGCTTCTTATCCAGTATGTTTCCAGTTGATCTGAAGTTTTCCACCCATCTGAGGATTGTGTTATGGTTCGGAACAGCACCATGTCGACCGACATTATACCACACACAAAACAATTGCTGCGTAGCAGTAATAGATTCACCACTTTCCATGAAACTGTCATAGACAAACATTCGACGTTGCAAGTCCCACTGCTCCGTAGTGACTTAGTAAATGAAATGGCGTCTTGTGTGGATCAGAACTATCCCCACCATGACCACCTCCCACCACCGTGCTCTCATTACTACACAGTTCAAACCGTCAGTCTCCCATGTATCACCCTGTACCTCCGTCTGTGTATCACTATTTCATGACTTTTGTCAACTTGGTGTAAAATATAAATTTGAAAAATCTGAAATAAATGTGGTTTGAAAATAATGGGTACCTTATACGATGCACTGCCTTGACTGTACAGCATTAACACACTATGCCCTCAATATGCCAAAGCATCAGGAGCCCAAGCAAGTAATTTCCCAGGCAACAGAATTTAAATAGCTTAATGTGTCTTAAGGTAGATTTATTCTAAAACAGACCAGCATAACAGCTTAAGACTTCCACAGGTATCACTTATGCTAGATAGCAAATAAGTGTACTAACTTAAGGGACCACGGAGCTCCACATCTAACATTAGAATTTTGAGGCAACCTTATTGGGCACAAAAAGAAATTCTTGTGCTAGTGCTTGTATTTAAATTAAATATAACACTGACAAGAAGTATAGCAAGGCCGTGCAGGCTGCACTTTATAACCCTTACAAAATCTTTATAGTTGATAATGAACTGGAGTTTCAAATATTGAAATTTATTCCTGAAATTCGACTTAACTGTAATGGGTACAGATATACTACCTAAAGTGACATTTGAAAGTTTGTGCTAAACTGGGACTCAAACCCGGATTTCCCACTTATCTCGAGCAGTCGCCTTGCCACTTAGACTAGCCGAGCATACTCCCCAGACCAATGCAAACTTTCACGTCACACACCTATCTATTTCTTCTCACTAATAATTAATAGATTTACGTACACTCACACATCTCATGATTCCCATCTGGTTTTAGAATCAATACCTGTTACAGAATTTCAGTAATAAATTTCAATATTTTAAAGAGTTGTGCATCATCAAAGATGGACCTAGGACGGAAATCACAATGATAGCCTATAATTTTTCATTGTCTTGATTATAAAACCTGCACAGGTATGACGATATGTGCAGATGTGGGTAAATGAATCAATAATCTATGAGATAGATAGGTGTGTGACAAGTGGCAGCTTGGGTCAGTCCGGGGAACATGCTTGGATACCATAAGTGGTAAGGTGACCACTCATGATTAGCAGGAAATCAGAGTTCGAGTCCTGGTCCAGCAAAAATTCTTATATGTAGCTTTATGAAGTACATCTTTCCCTAATAAAGTTAAATTGAATTTCAAGAATAAATTTCAACTTACAAAACTGTCAGTTTTTGCTCACACTTAATGTGGCCAACCGTAAATACACTTCCTGTTATTTTTCACCATATTTCATGAGGCTTCTAACACTCTCATGGGCACTACCAATAACAGGGAAAACCCTCTGTTTTTATTGCACATGCGGTGTCCAAAAAATGTGTGAGCGCGCGCGCGCGCGCACACACACACACACACACACACACACACACACCAGGCCGACCATTTGGGTTCCCAATGCTCCACCCCAGGGCCAGACGGTGTTCACATTCAGATGTTGCAATGTCATTTTCTTGTGGGCAAGCACTTTCTGCTTTATACGTATGACCACATTTGGGCAGAGGGCAAGTTTGCTCACAAATATGTCTGATGGACATAGGGGTCTGCTAAGTGTTCAACTGTGTTTCCATCCTGTTGGTTTGAGATGGCAAGGTTTCATGCAAAAATACACACTCAAAAAATCGGAAAGCAGTGCATCAAGTTATATAACTAACAATGGTGCACTACCTGAAGCTTGGATTCTTTACATCGTGTTCTAACCAAGTGATAAAACAAGGAGTGTGTATTTAATTGCAATTGTGCACACCTGTAGTAGTCTGAAAACAACTAACTGTCAGTAACGGTGGAAGTTTTCTGCATTGTAAGGCTAATTTTGAATTGTTAAGAGTCCAACTTCTAAAAAAAAAAAAAAAAAAAAAAAAAAAAAAATAAAAATAAAAAATAAAAATAAATAAATAAAGAAGTCCTAGGTAGACCTATGGGAGTGCTCTGACTTTGAGGGAAAGCAAAATTTGTACTGAGTATGTTGCTTGCTTAAGAGTTCTTCAGAATCCCCCAACCAACCCCATCTCCAACCGGCTGTAGCTCAGGCTTTGTCTGATGTCATTGTTGCTTTCCAAAGGCGAAAATACAGGTGAAAAGATTCTGATCCCCTATGCAGAAAAAAGAGCTGCTACAATTTTTAACATTAAAAGTGCCCTGCCAACAAAGACAGTTTGAAGACCAGTTTTCTGTGTGGTTTTGAAGGTTAGTGAGAAACTGATAGCAGCAGGTGTTGTTTACAAAGTATAACATAATTGTAACTATATTCCAAAACTTCCCTAATGCCCTTTGTAAATGTATAAGGGACAGTCAGCTGAAAACAAGACAAATGGAAAATTTAAGCTGACTATCTATTATTTCAAAAGCAATCACCAAAACTGATAATACATTTATCCCACTATGAGACAAGATGGTCATTTCCTTCATGGAAAAATGTAACCAGTTACCTACGAACCAGGATTGACATAGCATAGTTTAAACAACCCTGGCAACATGTCGGCAGTCATTATCCTGCAACAGAATGATGCTGTTCACAAACATTCTTGAGTACTTGGACTTCATGGGGCACTTCAATTTTTGTAGGGTGTCTACGTACCACTGTGCATTAATTGTGCCACTGTGTTCCAGAAAGTCAATGAGCATTTGGCCCTTGCAGTCAAAGAAAAAGTTAACCATGACTTTCTGGTAGCTGATATGCCTATTGTTTCAACTATGCTACAGAAGTTTTGCTGGGGAGCCCCTACATGTCCTCTGCACAGTCCCGATATCTCCCTGTGTGATTTCCATAACGTTGGAGGAATGAAGAAAAACATTTGTAGCCATCAATTTGCTTCTGACGAAGAGGTCCATGCATAGGTACAACAGTGGTTCTGTAGGCAACTACTAACATTTCTCCATGAAGGCACTGACCGACTTGTCTCACAGTGGGATAAATTTATTAACAGTTATTGTGATTAGTATTGAAGTAATAAACAGTTTATGTACTTTTTCCATCTATCTCATTTTCATTTGAGTTACACGTATAATTTGAATGGAATTTCAATTAAATACAAAGTTGCTGAATGTTGTTGGTTATTGTGGTCAGTGTTTCTTAACCTTCTCCAGAAGGATTTATGTTTCCATGCCTACTTTCTTCATTTCAGATGTCGCAGCACCTCAGAGAGCAGAAACTGCAGCAGTTACTGTGTCAGATGAATCTACTGGTTCCATTCCTCCATATATGACAGGAATTCCCCGTATGCAGGTGAAGTTCTTTTTTTTTATAAGGAAATAGTGCTGAAGGTTGTGTAACATGAGTTTGTTTCTAATATTTGTATTTGTTTTATTCATTTCCAGTATCGCATAGTAGTCTTGTTCTGCAACATTGGTGTGAATTGTAGTAGTTCAAATAAGAAACTTCATTGCTGTATGGTGTTTAAATATGTTTGAACAAGAACAGATAATTATGATGGCTCTCTGAGATCAAGATCCATTTCCCAATTTCTGACCTGACAGTGACAGACAATGTCATAATGGACCCTATTGCTATCTCCAACACTTTGGGCTGCCATTTTGCAGGGATTTTGAGCTCCTCCCACTATCATCCTGCCTTCCTCCATCGGAAATGAGCAGAGGACACTTGGGCAATACCCTTCTCTTCTCAGAATCATGAGTGCCACAATGTTGCCTATACTATGAGAGAGCTAGTTCGTGCTCTCGCTTCATCCCAATGCTCCACCCCAGGGCCAGACGGTGTTCACATTCAGATGTTGTGACGTCATTTTCTTGTGGGCAAGCACTTTCTGCTTTATACGTATGACCGCATTTGGGCAGAGGGCAAGTTTCCCAGATGCTGACATGAAGCCACTGTCATACTCATACCTAAGCCCGGTAAGGACAAACACCTACCTTTTAGCTATCGCCCCATTTTTCTCACCAGCTGTGTTTGCAAGGAGATGGAACATATGATTCGTGCCTGGCTGGTATGGTGGCTCGAGTGTCGCAACTTACTAACCACTGCCCAGTGTGAATTTCAAGCACTCCATTCAGCAGTTAACCATCTTATCACTTTGTCAAACCATATCATAAATGGTTTTCTGTATAAATCCCACACTGTAGCTGTGTTTTTCGATTTGGAGAGAGCCGACACCTGCTAAAGGATTGGTATCCTCAGTATTCTCTACAAATGGGACTTCCATGGCCACGTGCCCTGTTCCCTTCTGGAATTTTTAAAAGATTGAGTTTTCGAGGTACATGTGGATTCTGCCTTGTCAGACACCTTTATCCAGGAAAACGGTGTGCCTCGGTGTTCCGACCTGAGCGTCATCCTCTTTGCTCTCGCCTTTATCCCTATTATGGCCAGTCTCCTGCCTGGCATCTGCAGCTCCCTTTTCATTGACAATTTTGCCATCTATTGCAGTTCTCCATATACTTGTCTCATTGAATGGCATCTTCACCGATGTCTCGATCATCTTCACTCGTGGAGCATCAACAATGGCTTTCGTTTTTCCACTGACAAAACTTTTTGTATGAATTTCTGGTGGCACAATTGGTTTCTTCCACCGTCTTTACATCATTGCTCTTCTGTTCGTTGAAACTACGAAATTTCTGTGGCTCATGCTCGATAGGAAACTTTCTTGGCCCTCCCAATGTGTCTTGTCTGACAGCCCCCTGTATGGATCCCTCAATATCCTACGTGTCCTCAGTGGTACTTCCTGGGGAGCAGATTGAGCCACCCTCCTCCATTTGTACCTGTCCATTGTTGATTTGAAACTAGACTGTGGTTGTTTTGTTTATGCATCTGAACATCCATCCCTCTTATGCCATCTCAATTCTGTCCTCCATCGTGGCATCTGTTTGGCCACTGGTGCCTTTTACACTAGCTCAGTTGACAGTCTGTATGCAGTAGCTGCCGAACTACCGTGGTCCTACTGATATGACTTCTCCTCAGTAGATATGCACGACATTCATCTGCCATGCGTGGCCGCCCATCCTATGCCTCCTGGAGTTGGCTTTCAGCTCTTACTCCAGCAGCTTAACTTCACACTACCTGCAACGTTCACGGTTGGTGTGAACCCTTCACCATCTTGGCTTCATGTGGTGGCCTGTGTTCGCCTTGGCCTTCATTTGCGTCCTAAGAACACTACTCCAGCTTCACTCTATCGCCTTCAGTTTCAAGACCTTCGCATGGAACTTCGCGATAGTACCTTTGTGTACACAGATGTTTCTCAGACAGACCTTGGTGTTGGGTGTGCCTTTGTCATTGTCGCTGACATTTTTCGGTCTCAGCTTCCAGAACACTGCTCAGTATTTACAGCAGAGCTCTTCACCCTGTATCAGGCCATGCAGTACATCTGGTGACACAGGCTTTTCATTTGCATCAGCTGCTCCGACTTTCTCAGTTCCCTTCAAAGCCTCTCTCTGCTGTACATCGTCCATCTCTAAGTGCAATGGGTCCAGGATAGCTGTCACTTGCTCACTCTTGGTGGAACCACTGTGATGTTTATGTGGGTTCCTGGTCACGTCAATCTGACAGGAAACAAGGCTGCTGACGCTGCTGCCAAGGCTGCAGTCCTTGTACCTCAGCCCGCTAGTTCTTCCATTCCCTCCAACGATCTCTTTGTTGCCATCTATCAGCAGGTGGTATCAATTTGGCATCACCACTGGTCCTCCCTTCATGAGAACAAGCTCTGGGTTATTAAGCCTCGTCCTGTAGCTTGGACGACCACCTCTTGGCCCTCTCGCTGTTATGAGATCATTTTAGCTAGGTTGTGTATTGGGCTCTGTCTTTTTAGCCACCACCATTTCTTAAGTGGTGCTCTCCCACCACTTTGTGCTCATTGCATTCAACCTTTGATGTTCCGCCATTTCCTGGCGGAATGCCCTTTTTTTTAACCACTTGCACTCTCATTTGTGTTGACCGTCTGTGATCTCGGCCATTTTAGTGAATGACGCGCGGCCAGTCAATGGCATTTTACTTTTTATCCATCACATCAACATGGCGAAGACCATTTAATTATTAGTTCAGGACCTCCATTTCTCTATGGCGTATGTTATAGACCTTTCTCCTCATCCCTGTTTTTAGCTGTCCTCTCTTCCGTCAATTGGGATTAACATTTAGTCAATTTTAACTCCTCGCTTTGTCTTCGTGTTCTACAGTTCTGACATGGGCACGTATGACCCTAGATATTTTTGCGCTCTAAAACGAAAAAAAGAAACAAGAACAGATAATTAACTCAATGACAATGAGGAAATATTAATATTTCAAATAAGTTAAACAGCATTTTTTTTTTAAATTGTTCCACCAATGTATCAGATATCCTCTACATGCTATCATACATATATGGTGTTTCTTTCATAAAGTCCTTAGCTTTCATTGTTTGTCCCATTTTTGTAGTGATTTGTCTTCCTGTTCCTTGTAGAGTTACTGTTTACATATGCAATATTCTGTACACAAAAAAGGTATTAAAATATTGTACAACATGAAGTGTTCGATTCCAAGTAAGATTTGTTTTGATCTTATTGTCATATTCAACTCGTCAATTTTCTGCTTTCGTCATATCAGTGTCCATGTTCAGGTGATCATTACTGGTAATCACAGGTAGTAGTCCCTTGATGCTGTACCGACTGACAATGAAAGCACAAACATTACTAAGGAAGACTGAACAATTTGCTTTCAAGCAAGGGACGAAATCTCAAGCTGTTTCGTCACCTGAAATCAACTTGAATAACAGAACTTTTGTTATGAAGTGATGAAATATGATGAGATCTTCAGCAGAAAAATAAGTTGTTAACCTGTGTAGAAAAAGCTCTGAAAACTGCTGTAACAGTTCAAAACAGTCTAGTAACAAATACAAGCAATCACAATTTGCAGAGCACTATGGTGACAAACAGAATGGAACTGCAGCTCAGCTGGTGTGTTACTAGTTTTCACCGGTGGTTCAGGTTGTTAACAACTCACCTAAACGTCATATCGGCAATGCTATGTGAACTCATTTATAATGAACAGTATACAGTTGAGTAAACCTATGTTGCTGCTGTTACTTCTGTTTCTTGATACGGAGCTACAAAGATGCGGAATTTATTAATCCCACTGAGCAACATACATCTGTATCTACATCTATGTGTTTACTCTGCTACTCACAATGAAGTGCCAGGCAGAGGGTTCAGTGAATGACCTTCAAGCTGTCTCTCTACCGTTTCACTCTCGAATGGCATGCGGGAAAAACGAGCACTTAAATTTTTCTGTGCGAGACCTGATTTCTCTTATTTTATCATGATGATCGTTTCTCCCTATGTAGGTAGTTGCCAACATAACGTTTTCGCAATTGGAGGAGAAAACTGGTGATTGAAATTTCATGAGAAGATCCCATCACAACAAAAAATGCCTTTGTTTTAATGATTGCCACTCCAATTCACGTGTCTTGTCTGTGGCACTATCTCCCCTACTTCATGATAATACAAAACAAGCTGCCCTTCTTTGTACTTTTTTGATGTCGTCTGTCAGTTCCACGTGATGCGGATCGCACACCGCACAGCAATACTTCAGAAAAGGGCGGACAAGTGTGGTGTAAGCAGTCTTTTTAGTAGACCTGTTGCACTTTCTAGGTGTACTGCCAATGAATCGCAGTCTTTGGTTGGCTCTAGCCACAACATTATCTATGTGATCATTCCAATTTAGGGTGTGACTTCTGAATTTAGGGTATTTGTAATTGTAATTCCTAAGTATTTAGTTGAATTTACAGCCTTCAGATTTGTGTGACTTATCGAGTAATCGAAATTTAGCGGATTTGTTTAGTACTCATGTGAATAACTTCACAATTTTCTTTATTCAGGGTCAATTGCCACTTTTCACACCTTACAGATATATTATCTAAATCATTTTGCAATTTGTTTTGGTCATCTGATGACTTTACAAGATGGTAAAGGACGGCATCATCTGCAAACAAACTAAGGCGGCTCCTGAGATTGTCTCCTATGTCATTAATATAGATCAGGAACAATAGAGAGCCTATAACACTGTCTTGGGGAACGCCGGATATTATTTCCATTTTACTCACTGACTTTCCGTCTATTACTACGACTTTCCGTCTATTACTACGACTTGTGACCTTTCTGACTGGAAATCAGGAATCCGGTTGCACAACTGAGGCGATATTCCATAGGCACACAGTTTGGTTAGAAGACACTTGTGAGGTGTCAAAAGCCTTCTGGAAATCTAAAAATATGGAATCAATTTCTCATCCCTTGTCGATAGCACTCATTACTTCATAAGTATGTAGAGCTAGTTGTGTTTCGCAAAAACAATATTTTCTGAATGCGTGCTGACTATGTGTCAATAAATCGTTTTCTTCGAAATACTTCATAATTTTCGAATACAGTACATGTTCCAAAACCGTACCACAAACCGACGTTAGTGATATGAGCCTGTAATTCAATGGATTACTCCTACTTCCCTGTTTGAGTATTGGTGTGACTTCAGCAATTTTCCAGTCTTTAGGTACATATCTCTCTGTGAGTGAGTGGTTGTATGTAATTGCCAGATATGGAGCTATTGCATCAGCATACTCTGGGAGGAACCTGACTGCTATACAATCTGGACTGGAAGTCTTGCTTTTATTAAGTGATTTAAGCTGCTTTGTGACACCGAGGGTATCTATTTCTATGTTTCTCACCTTGGCAGTTGTTCTCGATTGAAGTTCAGGAATATTTACTTTGTCTTCTTTGGTGAAAGAGTTTCGGAAAATCATGTTTAATAGCTCTTTTTTAGTGGCACTGTCATCAGTGACTTCACCATTGTTATTGCGCAGTGAAGGTATTGATTGCGTCTTGCCACTGGTGTGCTTTATGTATGACCAGACTCTCTTTGGATTTTCTGCCACATTTCGAGACAGAGTTTCATTGCAGAAATTACTGAAAGCATCTCACATTGAAGCACGCTCTATATTTCGAACTTCTACAAAAGTTTGCCAATCTTGGTGATTTTGCGTTCTTTTAAATTTGGCATGCTTTTTTTCGCTGCTTCTGCAACAGCGATCTGACCCATTTTGTGTACCATGGGGGATCAGTACCATCACTTATTAATTTATGTGGTATATATCTCTCAATTGCTGTCGATACTGTCTCTTTGAAATCATTCCACAACTTTTCTATGCTTACATCATCAGATCTGAAGGAGTGCAAACTGTTTCTTAAAAAGGTGTTAAGAGATTTTTTTATCAGCTTTCTTAACTAGATATGCATTGTTTTTCTTTTTGATGGTTGTAGGAGCTATGGTATTCACCCTAGCAGCTACTGCTTTGTGGTTACTAATCCCTGTATTCATCATGATACTCACTATTTGTCCAGGATTATTTGTTGCTAACAGGTCAAGTACGCTTTCGCAACCATTTATGCTTTGAGTGGGCTCATGAACTAATTGTTCAAAAAACTTTTCTGAGAAAGCATGCAATACAATTTCGGATGACGTTTTATGCCTGCTGCTGGCTTTAAACGTATAATTTCTCCAGCATATTGAGGGTAGATTAAAGTCACCACTGACTATAATTGTATGTGTGGGGTACCTATTTGAAATGAGACTCAAGTTTTCTTTGAACCATTCAGCAACTGTATCTTCTGAGTCAGGGGGTCTGTAAAATGACACAATTAATAATTTAGTCCAATTATCAAGTATAGCCTCTACCCATACTACTTCACAGGAACTATATACTTCAGTTTCACTACAAGGCAAATTACGAGGGTGAGTCAAATGAAAACCTTAAATTTTTTAAAAATATTATTTATTGTGCAGAAGTGGTACAAAGCTGTATCACTTTTCAACATAATCCCCCCCACACTCAGTGCAAGTCCTCCAGCACTTACAAAGTGCATAAATTCCTTTAGAAAAAAATTCTTTTGGTAGTCCACACAACCATTCATGCACCGCGTGGCTTACCTCTTCATCAGAACAGAACTTCTTTCCTCCCATTACGTCTTTGAGTGGTCCAAACATGTGGAAATCACTTGGGGCAAGGTCTGTTAAGTATGGTGGATGAAGAAGACACTCAAAATGCAGGTCTGTGATTGTTGCAACTGTTGTACGGGCAATGTGGGGCCTTGCATTGTCATGTTGCAAAAGGACGCCTGCTGACAGCAATCTACGTCACTTTGATTTGATTGCACGCCGCAGATGATTTTTTAGGAGATCTGTGTACGATGCACTGGTGACTGTGGTCCCTCTAGGCATGTAATGCTCCAAAATGACCCCTTTTTTGTCCCAAAAGAATGTCCCTGCTGATGGTTCTGTTCGAAACTACTTTGGTTTTGCTGATGAGGAATGGCACCATTCCTTGCTTCCTCTCTTCATTTCCGGTTTGTGGAAGTGAACCCAGGTTTCGTCCCCAGTAATGATTCTTTCAAGGAAGCCATCAAACCTTCTCGTTCAAAGCACTGAAGAAGTTCTTCACAAGCATCAACACGTCATTCTCTCATTTCAGGAGTCAGCTGCCGTAGCACCCATCTTGCAGACACTTTGTGAAACTGGAGCACATCATGCACAGTGTGGTGTGCTGACCCATGACTAATCTGTAAACATGCTGCAATGTCATTCAGTGTCACTTGACGGTTTTCCTTCACTGTGGCTTCAACTGCTGCAATGTTTTGTGGAGTCACAACTCATTGTGCCTGACCTGCACGAGGAGCATCTTCCACTGAAGTCACACCATTTGCGAACTTCTTACTCCATTCGTAGACTTGCTGCTGTGACTAACATGCATCGCCGTACTGAACCTTCATTCATTGATGAATTTCAATAGGTTTCACACCTTCACTACACAAAAACCAAATAACAGAACACTGTTCTTCCCTGGTGCAAGTCGCAAATGGGACAGCCATCTTTATACTGATACTGCGATGGTATGTGTGCATCTGCACTATGTTGCCACCTACGGGCCATTCTGCACGTTGTTCGTAGCACACTTACCGACTTACAGGGTAACGGCGCGAAATTCCGATTTGTTATTACAAATTTAAGGTTTTCATTTGACTCACCCTCATACTTCTGACAGCAATAAATATTCCACCACCATTTGTATTTAATCTGTCCTTCCTGAACACTGTTAGATCATTAGAAAAAATTTCTGCTGAACTTATTTCCGGCTTTAGCCAGCTCTCTAAACCTATAACTATTTGAGTTTCAGTGCTTTCTATTAGGGTTTGGAGCTCTGGTTCTTTCCCAACACAGCTATGACAATTTACAACTATAATACTGATCGTTTCTACAACTAACTTGCTGTGTTTTACCTACCCCCTTTTAGGCGGACGCCCTTCCTGTGGTTCCCTGGTGCTCTCCAACCTAAAAAACTGACCAGTCCGTTGCACACAGCCCCCGCTACCCGTGTAGCCGATTCCTGTGTGTAGTGAACTCCTGACCTATTAAGCAGAATCCGGAATCCAACCACCTCGATGGCGCAAGTCAAGGAATCTGCAGCCTACATAGTCACAGAACTGCCTGAGCCTCTGATTCAGACCCTCCACTCAGCTCTGCACTAAAGGAACACAGTTGGTTCTGTCGACAATGCTGTGGGTGGTGAGCTCCACCTTAATATCTCGAGCAAAACTGGCAGTCTTTACCATTTCCGCTAGCCGCCCAAAACCGGAAAGAATCTCCTCTGATCTAAAGCGACATGTTCCATTGGTACTGACATGAGCCACCACCACCAGCAGCTGGCTGCACCCTGTACTCTTCACGGCATTCGGAAGCAGCTTTTCCACATCCGGACTGAAACCGCCTGGTATGCACAAGGAGTGCACACTGGCTTCCTTCCCCTCCTTGGTAGCCATGTTCCTAAGGGGACCTATTACCTGCCTAACGTTGGAGCTCCAAACTGCCAGCAAACCCACCCTCTGTGAACGCCCAGACCTTGCGAGTCGAGAAGCTTCCTCTGGAACAGGGTGAACGACTGCATCCAGCTCAGAGATATTGTCAGCCTCAGATAACGCGCGAAACCTGTTCGTCAAACGAACCGGGGAGACCATGCGATTGGCCCCTCAGAAAGTTTTTTGGTGCCTGCCAGACTTTGGAATAATATTCCACTCGACCACAGGTGAGGGGTCAACCTCAGTGCAGGCAGTACCTGGGGCGGCCACAGCAGTGAACTGATCGGGTGACACATGGGACGTGCTCGACGTCTCTCACATCCCCGCATCTGACCGCCCACAATGATCCCCTTGGCAGCAGCCTCAAGCTGTGAGCGAAGGGTCACCAACTCAGCTCGCATCTGTACACAGCAATCACAGTGTTTATCCATTACTGCAGGTGCTCTCGTTTGAAGCTTGTAAAAATATACAACAAATGAACGATGTACTCGGCTTATTAGCAGCAGGAATTCGAAGTGCTCTCTCACTAATGGTCTAAATGACACAGAGATACCCTAACCAAAACAAACAAAAGCCTGTTCGATCTGAGGGTCAATATAAGGGTCAGTAGCAACGGTGGCACGGTACGCTACACTGTTATTAAAATAAAAGCTTGTGCCTAGTAGGCACTCGAACGCGCAAGAAATTACAAAAATAATCTAGTAACTACACAGGTACCTGTAAATAAATAAGTCACTCCTGCTGGAAGCTCGTAAAAAATATACAACAAACACATGGTGTACTTGCCTTCTTAGCTTCAGGAACACGGGGTGCTCTGTCACTGACGGTCTATCTAGAGCAGTGATTAAGACAATGCACTAGCATTTGGAATGAGTGGGTTTAATGCCCCTTGTTTGACCATCCAGATTTACATTTTCTGTGAGTCTCCTTAATCCTTTAAAACAAATGTCTGGATTTCAGGAAATAATATTGCCACAGTACTCTTTAATATCTTAATCACAATTAGTTTAAAGGCTTAAATGTCATTATGAAGTGTTCATGCTTGTTGAAACAAGATGTAAGTTGTTGTATTATGTGGCATATATCAGAGTACAATCACATCTAACACATATTTCATCATTGGTCAGAAAATATATGGATGGATACTTTGAAAATGTCATGACATTTTTCCTTCTCTATCTTTGTGCAATTTGAGCTTGTGGTCAGTATCAGATGACCTTTGGTTTTGGTGTTTCATCGAACTCTAATCTTCCCTCTGTTATTTATCCACTAGGAATGTGAGTCACCATATTTTTAAGTTATACATTTAAATCAGCTGATTTATTAATCACAAATTGTTATTGAAATTGTGTTGGTGGTGTTTTTATAGGGTCCAGCAGCCAGTGAACCTCAAATTCTAAGAGAAGATGATAATATTGCCCTACAACGATTGCTTGAAAGGTGAGTTTAAAAGCTGCAACGCAAATTGTGCTCATTGGTTTGTTAGTAGAGTGAACTGCCCCTCTCTCTCTCTCTCTCTCTCTCTCTCTCTCTCTCTCTCTCTCTCTCTCCCCCTCTCCCTCTCCCTCTCCCTCTCCCTCTCCCTCTCCCTCTCCCTCTCCCTCTCCCTCTCTCTCTCCACCCCCATCTCCCTCCCCCTCTGCCCTGTGGGGGGTGGGGTGGGGGGGGGGGGGCATGTTTCAATTTTCTGCTTCTTATAAAGTAGAGCTCAGAAGTCGTGAAATTCGGTTTTGAAAAATGCCATCAATAACTTTAGTTCTTTCTATGATCACGTGTCTCCACATACGTCAGTGGAATGTGTTACATTAGATTTTTATTATCTGGGGGTGACTAATAGAAACATCTAATGGAGTGTTAATGTAAGCAAATGAGAGAAATTGGGGTCACACATTGTGAAAGTCACAGAAGACGTGTCAGCAATTTTTGTGAGTTTTCTGTTATGAGTAACAGTCAAACAAGCATCATTGGTAGCTTATTGAAAATTATGCCTACATTGGTATAAAAATTTTAACTTGCAAAAAACACCAAATTTCTGGTTGAAATATGCTATTAAATAGGAAAATGGTGTTCATTTAGTCTTGAAATTACAATTATTGAAGCTATCGTGATACATAATCATGTTCTTTAGCAAAATCTGTGGTAAGGAGAGAACCACTTCCTTCACTCAGTACAATTTAACAAGTGTTTTAATGCCTCCTTAGTGATATTAGAAAAGACAAAAAACTATAAAGAAATGGTAGAAGTATAATGAAGCGTAAGTGCAATAAAGTTGGACCGGTGACCTTGCTGGTTGGTCCCCACCTCAAATAAACCAAGCTATAAAGAAGATACTGCCATAAAAAAAATTTGCATCCTCAAGATAAATCACTTTGTGGCTGATCAGCTCTGACTGATCATTTGTGCCTGCTGGGGACTTAGATTTGCCTATTGTTCCACGTAAGATTCCATAATTATGACATACTGTTTCTGTGTGAATTAATTTCCCATTATGTAATTCATATATCTCTGGTATTTAACTATTATTCTGGACCATTCTACTGAAAATTCCTTCAAATAAAATTGGAGTGGGTACACTTATATCACTTCCTCAAACTTCTGATTTTGACAACAGGTGTTTGCAATGTGGACTCTGCTGTCCGTGCAAACATTTAATTTTAAAAATGTTTGTAACCTGTGAAGAGTTCTTCAGTAATTGCAGTGCAGTTAGGCCAGAAACAGGTAAATTAATTGTGCAACTGTAAGATGGGAGGTTATTTTGCTGTTATGCAATTCTGAATTTAATATTTCTGTCATAGAACACAAGTTGTGTGTTGTAAGCTGTCTATTTTAATAAAAAAAAAAGCAGTCTGAAAACTATTTGAGTGACACTCAGTTTATAAATACATTACACTTTCAAATCAGTAAAGCAACTGTGTGTTAAGGCACACATTGCTTAAACATATATTTCTGTCTTTTCCGTACAAAAAGTGAAATATGCACTCACTATACAGCTATGCAGTATTGTGACCTTCAGTAATGGTGTTCATGTGGAACAGCTTTCTGGGACAGGAAATTTACAAAAAGTTTGGGGAAACAAAGATGAGTGTCATGTGAACATAACCTAACATAACCTAACCTAACCTATCCTATCCTAACCTACCAGCTTCATACGTGTTAAACAGATTAATCTGACAGTATATGTTCCCAAATTAAATGTTAACCAGGGTAAGGGTGTATATGCTTGTGTAGATACTTTACTGTGGTTGTGTAGCTACTTTACTATGGTTGTGTAGCTACTTTACTATGGTGTAGCTACTTTACTATGCTTCTGTAGCACTTTACTGTCACAGTAAAAAGCTGTATTAGAAAGCCCATTGAGTGGAAAACCCCTTGGGTGTACAGCCATACTGTGCATTGTTTAAGTTTATTGGATCAGAATGCCTCTAAGTTGCTGCCACTGTAATTTAGTAGATATCTACCACTACTCCTTCCCACATAGGAAGTGTGATAAAAAAGAAATGGAAATTCTTTACAGGCTTTATACATCTGATTTTCAAAACATTTTTATATATAGTTTGTACACATGTTTCTTATGTGTGCTTGCATTTTCAGCTGTTTGGAATGTTTGGTTTATTGTTGACAGTCGAAAAGGTTATACATCTTTTAGAGTGCTCAGTGAATTTTATGTACTAAAAAGATGGACCAAAGAATTTGCTTTAAATTTTGCTTGGAAAATGGAATAAAGTGCAGCACTGTATTTGAAGTGTTGACGGTGGTGTTTGGCTAATTTACTATTAGTAAGATGAGAGTTTACAAGTGATACAAACATTTCAAAGAGGGGGAGAAGATGTTGAAGACACATCCTGGATGCTCTAGCACACCAGTTACTGATGAAAATGTGGAAGTAGTAAAGAAAACTGTTCTGGAAAATAACTGAATCACCATCAGAGATATTGCTGATGATGTGAGCATATTTTTTGGCTCATGCCAAGCAGTATTTTTGGATGTTTTGGGCATGAAACGTGTGGCAGTGAAGTTTTTTTCGAAATTGTTGAACTTTGACCAAAAACAACATTGTGGAGACATTGCTTGGGAATTGCTAAATGAAGTCATTGGTGATCCAGAAATTCTAAAGGCGGTTATAACAGGTGACAAAACATGGGTATATGGGTATGACGTTGAAACCAAGGCCCAGCCGTCCCAATGGAAACTGCCTGAAGAACCAATACCAAAAAATTTGACCACTTCGATCACATTTGAAGATTCTTCTCACTGTTTCCTTTGATTACAATGGGATAGTGCATCATGATCATGAGTTCCTGCATATAGTCATAAAAAAATACTACTTAGAAGTTATGTGCCATTTGCGTGAAGCAATCCAAAGAAAAACCAGAATTGTGGCAAAACCACTAAGGGAAATTGCATCACAATAATGCTCCCACTGACACCTCAATGCTTGTTCGTGATTTTTTGGGTAGCTCAGTTGGTAGAGCACTTGGCCACAAAAGGCAAAGGCCCATGGTTCAGGACCTGGTGTGGCACACAGCTTTAATCAGCTGGGAAATTATAATTTTGTAATAAAAAGAAAAGTTGATGAACTTTGATAATATAAAACTGTTATGTTGGTCCGGCCACTGTATTTGCTGAACATGGCCCCCTGCAATTTCTTTCTATTCCTAACGCTGAAGAGAACTATGAAAAGACATTGTTTTGCCACCACTGATGAAATGAAAACAGAATTCCTAAAGGAGCTGAACACCGTAATGAAAAGTAAGTTCCAGAAGTGCTTCCAAGATTGGAAAAAAGCTGGCACATGTGTATTATATATGAAGGGGACAAAGTTGATGTTGATAAATAAATAAAGATGCTTCAAGAAAAACAAAAATTCCCATTACTTTTTGGTCATACCTCATATAAGCAGCTGTACAGTAGGGCTTTCCGTGTAGACATCACTTATTGAACATTGTTTTTGACCCTATGAAAGTGCAAAAAACTACCAGAAGATATAATATTTGGAGACACCTTGGTATTGGGATTTTCCGTCGTCATTGTTAGGTTCTTCTTTCCACTTGATTTTAGTTACCAGCTTGATTATGTAGTTGCAGAATGTTTACAAACAAATTAATCCCTCATGATTCTGTTTTAAAAGTACTTGCCTTTGGTGAAACAATTTACTTGCTAGTGTGTCATGCATTTCTCTTTACTCATAAAAAATTTTCAGGTTCTTGCACTTTTTTAGATTCTCTCCAGAGGATACTATTTTGTTGAGGTTTAACTCTGCTTACAATGTTTCTACATCTACACTACATGAATACTCTGCAATTCACATTTAAGTGCTTGGCAGAGGGTTCATCGAACCACAATCATACTATCTCTCTACCGTTCCACTCTCGAACAGCGCGCGGGAAGAACGAACACCTAAACCTTTCTGTTCGAGCTCTGATTTCTCTTATTTTATTTTGATGATCATTCCTACCTATGTAGGTTGGGCTCAACAAAATATTTTCTAATTTGTTTGAACTAACTGCGTAACAGAAACACTGTCAAAATATTAGTGAATTTTCTGTGCTAATTCTTTGAAAAGAAACTAAATTGCTTGCAACACATGAGAGATCCGAAGGCAAGACATTTCTACATTTTGACATCTTAAAATATCTGTACACAATTCTGCAAGGCCACTGAGGTTTCTCAACTGGTCAGTGCACGCATGATGGTGTTTCTCATGAGGAGACATTGTGGTGGGCACAACTTCTTTTTCACTTCAATTTTAGGAGTAAGTGTTACACTGATTCCTTAATTAACAAATATTGTATTCACAGTGAATTTTCATTCCTCAGCAGTGTGTGTGCTGATATGAACCTTCCTGACAGATAAAAATGTGTGCCAAACAATGACTTTAACCTGGGTTCCTTGCCTTTTGTGGACAAGTGTTCTGCCAGGAAGTAAGTGAAAGTCTCAGGTTTGAGTCCCAGTCCAGCGCACTGTTTTAGTTCGCCAGGTCGTTTCATATTGGTGCACACTCTGCTGCAGCATAAAAATTCATTCTGGAAACCACCCCCAGGCTGTTGCTAATGCATGTCTCAACAATATCCTTTCTACCAGGAGTGCTAGTCCTGCGAGTTTCATAGGAGAACTTCTGTGAAGTTTGGAGGGTAGGAGTTGAGGTACTGATGGAAGTTAAGCTGTGAGGATGGATCATGAGTTGTTTTCGGGTAGCTCAGTTGGTAGAGCACTTGGCCACGAAAGCAAATGCCCATGGTTCAGGTCCTGGTGTGGCACACAGTTTCAATCTGCTGGGGATTATTGTATAACAATTTTGTAATAAAAAGAAAAGTTGATGAACTTTAATAATATAACATTCAAAGAAAAGTTAAAAAAGATATTGCATCTACTGACAATCAGCCCAACCACCTCACGATAACATGGCCAGAATGCAATGCACATAGCTATGGATGGCTCTGTTAAAAATCTCAACACGTTTTATATTTAACAGTGTGTGGAATTTTCCAGAGTAAATTTTTTGAAGCGTTTTTGACAATTGCGATGTATTGCTTTAAGAAATTGATGTCCGCACACTGACTACCAAATCCTTGGAGTATGAAGACTTTGGAAGAGTGCCAGTCCATAAGACCAACTTGTCAGTGAGGATTTCAGACTGTAGATCAAGCTGCTTCATCTTTGCCCCATGGGGGCACAAGCACCTGCAAATGCCTGTCAGCTCGCCTGTGATGAGATGTAGGTATTATGGCCTAGGTTGCCCTATCATGCTCATCCAGCATAGTACTGCATGTAAGGTGTGGCCTGGCCATCTGTGCAATGGCTGTTTGCAAACTGCTGTCTGTGAGCTAGAAAAGTCTGCCATGATGCTGCTCACTCTGAGGATATTAGGCTGACAACACTCGTATAGGGCCAGTGCTATACTCAGCCTCTGGTTGAGGCTGTTGAACTGCCACTTGCCTTCATGATATGTTGTTCATAATGACATTTTATCTGTCCTACAACCACCAGTGTGTTACACTGTTGGTTGTTGGATGCCTTGCATGGCACTATGGCTGAGTAATTTTATATTAATTAAAATAAAAAATAATATCGTACTCCAACAGGTAGTTTTGAATTTGTCTTTTTAATTTGTATTAACCTTTGCAATTATATAGTCTATACCTATGGATAAAAGCAGAAGACTGCTGTTTTTATTTTCTGTCAAGGTACACACATGAAATGCACGCACCGTCTTTGGTGGAGAACTAAATTTGCTTAGAAGACAGCACTGTACACAAGAAGTAGTCCTTCATAAGGGTTCTTTATTTTCTCTGAGTCATTGCAGTCTCAAACTATTCTATGCAGTGTTCCCTTAAATTTCAGGCAAGCTGCTTGATGTCAGTAACTTGCTGCCACAATAGTTCAGCACACATTCTTCTGGTCATCTTCAGGTACATACATGTGGCAGCAGGTTATTGACACCCGGCAGTTCACCCGAAATTTTATGGAATACCGGAGAAGTTTAAAATTTTATGTTCCATACATGTACATAGGAGTGAAGCAGATCCTAGATATTCACAGTGACTTTCTCCTTCTACAAAGACAGAAGACAGAGGGGGAGGGGGGGGGGGGGTTGTATTGTGCTGGGTAGTGTGGTGGATGGAAATTCAGGAAAATGTGTTAGCAGATGCACCACCTGTCTAAGCTTTTAATCAGGATATGACAGTGAGCTCTACCCATGCAATTCATGATTTCACAGTCAAGGTAGTGTACCATATGTATATAGGAGGGAAAGTGACTTAGATTGCAGGATAAAAGGATGCATGGTGATATCTACCAATTGGCTCCTCCCAACTTCATTCTAATCACTCAGATGGCGTGATGTAAGTCGAACCACATTTAAATATGATGATGATGATGATGATGATGATGATGATGATGACATATGCATTCTCTCTCCAAGAAGAGAATTCACCAGTTAGCAGTAGGGCTGTGGTATGCAAACTACAGTGTGCAACATTTTTTCAGTTTATTTACAGTAGTTCTATAAATTTGTGATCTGTATACAATCTTTTTTTTAAAAGTTGGTTTTTGTTATAGACACATTGCACTATACATTGTGAGCTTTTGTCCATCATCTGGTGCTCCATTATATCTACACTACTGCCCATTAAAATTGCTACACCACGAAGATGACGTGCTACAGACGCAAAATTTAACCGACAGGAAGAAGATGCTGTGATATGCAAATGATTAGCTTTTCAGAGCATTCACACAAGGTTGGCATCGGTGGTGACACCTAAAACGTGCTGACATGAGGAAAGTTTCCAACCAATTTCTCATACACAAACAGCAGTTGACCGGCGTTGCCAGGTGAAATGTTGTTGTGATGCCTCGTGTAAGGAGGAGAAATGTGTACCATCATGTTTCCTACTTTGATAAAGGTCGTGTTGTAGCCTATTGCGATTGCAGTTTATCGTATCGCGACATTGCTGCTCGCGTTGGTCGAGATCCAATGACTGTTAGCAGAATATGGAATCGGTGTGGTCAGAAGGGTAATATGGAACATCGTGCTGGATCCCAATGGCCTCGTATCACTAGCAGTTGAGATGACAGGCATCTTATCTGCATGGCTGTAACGGATCGTGCAGCCAAGTCTCGATCCCTGAGTCAACAGATGGGCACGTTTGCAGGACAACAACCATCAGCACGAACAGTTCGACGACGTTTGCAGCAGCATGGACTATCAGCTCGGAGACGTTGGCTGCGGTTACCCTTGACGCTGCATCGCAGACAGGAGCGCTTGCAATGGTGTACTCAACGATTAATGTAGGTGCACGAATGGCAAAACGTCATTTTTCTCGGATGAATCAAAGTTCTATTTACAGCATCGTGATGGTCACATCTGTGTTTGGTGACATCACGGTGAACGCACATTGGAAGTGTGTATTCAACATCACCATACTGGCATATTGCCCGGCGTGATGGTATGGGGTGCCATTGGTTACACCTCTTGTTTGCATTGACAGCACTTTGAACAGTGGACGTTACATTTCAGATGTGTTACGACCTGTGGCTCTATCCTTCATTTGATCCCTGCGAAACCCTACATTTCAGCAGGATAATGCACGACCACATGTTGCAGGTCCTGTACGGGCCTTTCTGGGTACAGAAAACGTTCGATGGTGCCCTGGCCAGCACATTCTCCAGATTTCTCACCAATTGAAAACATCTGGTCAATGGTGGCCAAGCAACTGTCTCATCACAGTACGCCAGTCACTACTCTTGATGAACTGTGGTATCATGTTGAAGCTGTATAGGCAGCAAGTACTGGTACACACCATCCAAACTCTGTTTGACTCAATGCCCAGGCGCATCAAGGCCATTATTACGGCCAAAGGTGGTTGTTCTGGGTACTGATTTCTCAGGATCTATGCACCCAAATTGTGTGAAAATGTAATCTCATGTCAGTTCTAGTATAATATATTCGTCCAATGAATGCCTATTTATCATCTGCATTTCTTCGTGGTGTAGCAATTTTAATGGCCAGTAGTGTAGATATGTCTTGACAACTGGCACAAGACTGGCAAAAAAGAAAAGTGGTGGCTGCCATTCGGGCAAGTCTGAATGGCGTGGCAGCTAGAGAAACGAAGTCCTCAGCACCACAGTACCAGGAAGAGAGGATGATGTTCACAGTCACCAGGCACGCGGCAGAGAAAGCATTTTTGGCCGACGGGTGACAGGGTACCTCTAGCACAGCCACAAGATTTCCTCTGCCCTGATTGGCCTGGAGCCGAGAAAACCATGGGGGTTGCATGGAAAGTTCCGAAGCGTGGCCTGATCAGCTTTGTCTAAGCGGCGTTACTTCGTCAGCACACGTGGGAGGCGTGTGATTGAGATTGCCCACCTCGGTGCTGACTTGCTGCCGCCAGACCATGGGACGAGAAAATTACAGGCGGCTGGAGCTACTGGCTAATACTTGACCATTACAAGAAAATGAAATAAACCTTTTGAAAGAAAATAAAGATAGACTCCCCTACTATCTGGCTCAACCTTACACTCCTCCCCCTTCTGTGGGTGCGGAAAAGTATGTGATTTCGCTCTACGCGATTGTTATTTAAATGTTGGAAATTTTAGTTTGCAAAAAGAAAATGACATTCTTTGATTGTTAAAGGTTCCCACGAAAGACGGCAGGGGTATTAAACTACGGATGGGTGTAGAGACTTTGAAGACCTCTTAGGGGGTCACAAAGGGTGTTACACACTTCAAGAATATTGTGTTTACACAAGTACAAGGAATAAATATTGTAAAACATCAGAACAAAATTACATCAGTTAACAAGTGTGAATAAAACACATTGAAAGGTAATAGTCTGAATCAGGAGCCTTTGTTTCTTAAATGAATTTAAAAGCATATACGTATCACCACTGAAGTTACAGGCAAGGCTGAGTGTGTGACACAGCGCGCTGCGTTATCCTCGGCACACCAGTTTTCACATTAGTTAATAACACAGTTGAACTCTTAAAACTAAAGGATGGCACATGCCTTGATAGGCTTCTCTTTCGAATTGTGGGCAATATTCGCCAGAAGGCTGGGGCTCTGGAACTATTGGAGGGGACGGTCATAACCATTTGCAAGATCCCTTTTTATACAATAGCCATATCAGTACAATAATAAAAATAGCAGTGACCGGGGTTACTGTAACACTTGGTATAATAGTTGTATGTAGATTAGTGGCTGACTGCCATTCACTTAAATGTGCTAAAAGGTAATCGTAAGAAATTTATCCTCTCTCTCATTTTAAAAGGACATCGATTAACGTTAAAAGGTGATCATTCGATATATTAGATAGAACAGGTAATTTAGTTGACAAAGGAACCATGAATGAACTTTCAGGTGGAAAATTGCAGAGGGTGCCTTCATTATTCAATGAACATCAAGAGGGGAACATAGTAACTTGACACAAGAGCCGGAGGGGATTGATTGCCCGCTGGTTTATCTAACGAACAAGATGTACGGCCTAAACCTTTTGACCTGTGGGAGTTATTTATTCTGTTTACATTACCTACAGTAGGGAGGCATGTGTCATGTCCCTCCAAATAAGCATTCAAACATAAATTAAATAAAGCATGATTAAATCTTAAGTTACTCTTCCAAAATAGTTTCTTATCTAGAACATTATTAGTAAACACTTAAATAATGGGCAATACTTGGGAACCTACTCTGGCATAATTGAAATCACACAAAATAAATAGCTATCTTCATAACTCTGGCAACAAATTAACACATGGAAACATTAGGCTCATTGACACAAACACTAAATTACTGGTGCTGGCAAAACTAGGGGATTGCCTTGGTAAATAATTGATAATAAAACATAGACAAAATGAATACTTAAAATAGTATATAGACGTAAGTAATTGGCAACCCATCACAGTGACACATGTAGTGGCAAAACCGCGATAGAAGCAAAAGTACAAAATACAATCTCCCTTACACAAAACTCCCATATTCTCCAGTTATATTTTGTAGCAAAATAAGTATTCTCTAGTATTCTCTTTATGCTATTGTTTATATCTCCATACTGATTGATATGTCTTTGGTATGTCTACCTACATGAATGCTGTGTGCCAATGTTATTAGTAATGCTGTATAATAGTACAGTGTCAAGTTAATTCCTCCTTTAGCAATGTTTTAGTTTAAAGTGTTTTCACGTCTCCTTCAGTTTTCAGATCGATAATTGCCGTTACCCTCCTTGATATTATTAAACGTTAACCTCTTTTTTATGATATCTCCTGCTTTAATTTGTACTCCTTGTCTCGTAACTACATAATGTTGGTTGTTGGCAGCCTCCTAACCAATTGAGCTGAGTTATAATTGTCGTTTCTTATGTTGACTCTCTCACCTGCCTGCTCCCTAATACTCGTTGACGACGGTTCATCGATACTGGTTGCCTCTCGATGACATCTACATAACTTGCCTGTCAGCGTTTTTGTTTTTGAATAAAATCAGAGTCCATTTGCCATTTGTAGAGTGTGTAGGAGGGAAGGTAATTTCCTTAGTGTTGAAAATGAGCGTAAAGTTATACAAAATATTCGTCTTATAGTGGTTAATAATTCTATGTTGAGAATCAGTGCTGCTTGAGGCTCTAGGGTGCAGCAGGTGTCGCACTCGCAAGATTGCAGAGTGCTGACATTGTGGATGTGGCTGGATCTAACTGGTGCGGGAGCAACGCT